>NW_009716415.1:27871-31486 GCF_000703405.1 Apaloderma vittatum
AAAAAGGGAAAAAAGAAAAAAAGGGGAAAAAAGGAGAAAAAGGGAGAAAAAGGGAGAAAAAAAGGAGGAAAGGAAATGAAATAATTAAAACAAAGGTGTTTGATCTATTCATAGGCTGGACTTGATGATCTCAGAGGTCTTTTCCAACCTCAACAGTTCCATGTTTCTGTGATAAAGAATTAGCTAGACATTCAGTACTTGAAAAAGCCTGGTGTTCGCTTTGGCACTTCAGACAAATGTAAGCATTCATATTTCTCTTTGGCCTTCTTTCTTCAGAAGTAACAACATTAATTTAATTCTCTAAACAACAGAGGAACAATAAATCCATCTGACACTATCACCACCATGAAAGTGTTTTCTTTGTATGCTTGTCATTTGGTTTACCTGCTGTCAGCCAATTTTGGCATTAGGCTTACACAGCTCAGTCAAAGTTGTCAAAGCAGAACGTTAAAAAGCAAGTAACTTTCCCTGAATCGTAGGTCTCGTGAACTCAGTTAACAATTCTACACTTTCATGTGCCTTTTGATGCAGTTCCCACACCGGAACATTTCCATCATATACACATATATGTTTTTTATTTATATATACATATGAAATATTGTTGGAGCCTTTTATCAAGGGCAGCAAATACCAATGCAAGATTTAGAGTAGAGGACAGTGACTTTATTTAAATTGAAAATTGGAATAAAACCAGTTTCCCTTACCCTCCCTCTTCCTCGTTGCTCCTTATACCCAAAGACCAGAAGTCTGTGGGGTATCCGAAAAGTCTGTCCTGCTGCCAGGCACCGGGTCCGGGGTGTTCGGTCTGTCCAGCCACAGGAGGGCACCGTGGTTCTTGCATCCATATGTCAGGTCCAGGATCTGTCACAGAGGAAAGAGGTCCTACGTATTTCTTAGTTTAGCGACTAAAGGTCTGTCTTGTCTCAATGTCATCACACTTGAGCAGTAACGGACCACTGAAACATGATGACAAATAAATGAAAGGCTGAATCAGACCCGCACTTACTTGTGAAAAATATTACTCATTACCTAGCTGGGATGAATTAGACAACTGATCGTATGATAGACCAAAAACATTCCAGAATCCTTTAAATAGGCTCCACAATGTTATTTGTTAAGACCCTCATCTTAAATTTATGCTTTAACGTTTGCATCTCATGTAACCTTAATTAAAAACAAACAACAAAAACAGCTCCCTTTGGTTTCTTTCTCTCTGGAGCTGCTGTTCTACTGCAGCTTAACAAGATCAGCTCTCTCCTTCTGCCCTTATAGCTAATCCATCAGTCATTACCAGCTTAGAATCATCATCTTTATTCTACTACTTGAGTATTCTGAGGGATGATGTACTAGAGGACAGCGAGAAGGAGACAGGCTGATTTTCAGAGGCTGTAACCTCAAAAGACGGAAAGAAATTGGTTTGCCTCTGTAGTAAACATTTACGGTAAGTTGGCATGGAAGAAACAAAAGTATTTGAAACTAAGAACCACAGAATGGTTTGGGTGGAAAGTGACCTCAAAGATCATCTCGTTCCGAACCCCTGCCATGGGAAGGGACATCTTCAACTAAAACAGGTTGCTCCAACCTGGCCTTGAACCCTTCCAAGGAGAGGGCATCCAAAATTTCCACAGCTTTATGCCAAGGTCTCACCACACCCGCAATGATGAAGTGGTGAAGAAATTCTTCCCAATTTCTAATCAGTATCTGCCCTCTTTCAGCCTGGCACCATGACCTCTCATCTTGTCACTATGCTCCCTGATAATTTCAGGGTTATTCTTCACAATTCTTGTTTGAGAGAGAAAGAGGAAAGGAGAGAAAGAACAGAGATTTAGCTTGATGCTGAAAGTACGGAAGTGATGGGGGGAGTAGCATCCCTTGAGCTGTGAAGGAGAATTGATAGGAGAAGAAGCTTCCTGCGAGAAACAACCTCTTGGGGTCGTTAGGCAGCAGTTAGCCAAAGGCTGACAGGATGGAGGCTGTGTAGTACTCGTTGTAAAAGAACATAAAACAAAAATAATTGACAAGAACACTAGTGATAAGGGGTATCTAACAAGGACCATCTAGTGACGAAGCCCCTTGTGGAATTCGAGGACAAGATACCTTACGAAATGTGCTGAGAACAACTGGTTTGGGGACTAAGGTAAAAAGTTCATCGTGAGGAAGACCTACGGCCTTCATCCCTGAAGACCCCTGCTCAAGACCACCAGAAGGCACGGCGCAAGCGTCAAGAGGAGGAGCAGCCAACCACCGGAAGTGAGCGCCTTTTTCGGGATAGCTCATGAATATGTATAGGCGTCTCATGAATATGTAACTTTCACTGCATATAACCAAGGTAACTACATCGTTCAGGTGTGCACGTCTTTGGAGGAGAGATCCCCCGTGCACCAACGCGCTTATTAAAACAGACCTACTTTAAAACTTCTCGAGTTAGAGAGTCTTTTCCGCGTGTCAGAAGGGCCAAATATTTTATTGGTGTAACTGGGCAAAGCTCAGCTGAGTTGCAGTAGAACTCTGTGTATCCATTCATAGTAGCTACATTCCAGACACACAAAATGCTTCGTTTATTCTGGTTTAAACTCATGGGACTAGACGCAGAGCACAGTCTACACCAGACAAAGTTAATAGTGATTAAAAAGTCTGAAGAGATATAAAGGTTACATAGCATTAAAGGGCCATAAGCTCTCTTTGTATGAGAGGCTGGGAAGGAGAAAAGAACTACTTGTATGCCAGCGGCACGTGAAAAATGGGTTATTGTCAGCAGGAGTGAAACAAAGCCATGATCTCAACTAAATCAAAGTTTCTTCCCAGCTTTTCTCTCTGTCTAAGCTGCCAGTTTAAAGTTTTACACTGCTCTGGGTCCTCTGGCTTTTAGTACAACATAACTCTAGATGAAATGATGATTAAATAAATTTGTAGTTTATGCTGATATGCTCATTAGAAATAGGTGAAAAACTTTATTGAAACAAATTCGGCCTGAAAATTATTTTTTTTAACCAAAAAGTATAACTATACATTTAAATATATCAATATTGGTGTTATATATTGCATAACAAATCTTGAAATAGAATGATTTCTGAGAAAGTAAAATTTTTTTACTATTTTGTTTCTCCGTGGTTTAGATGCTTCATTTTTCTATAAGCAGGTATCCACGTTAGCTGTACTTATTTAATAACTACTGAAACATTAAATTTAATTAAAATATTTCCATGTAACATTTTTTCTTGAGTAAGACTCAGTATAAAATAGAAACCTTAGCTGCAGAGCACATTAAAAAGGATGGGAGACAGCACCTTGATGTAGTACTTCGGGTTACAGTGGGGTCATGATTTAATTTGATTCAAATGATAAGAAAGTCATGTAGCACATCATTGCCTTGCTCTACTCTCAACATATATAACAGGGACAAGGAAAAAAAAAGAAGGGAAATATCTTCATCAGTTTTTATCTCATCTGTCTCCCTTTCTTGGCTCGTTTTTCCCACTGTTCAATTTATTATTTCTAATAAATGACACATTTATGAAATGCAAACCATCTGCTTTTAGGCTGAAACAATCTTAAATGATTGGTGGTTGCCTCTGGTCATGCTGCTTTTCTGTTCCACCATTCAAGATGGCACTA
>NW_009716416.1:0-46486 GCF_000703405.1 Apaloderma vittatum
AAATATATATACTAAGAGCTCAAAAATCTCTGTTATAGCCTGAACAGTCATCTCTGAGGAAAACAAGCCATTCCAAAATTGAGAGTCTTCTCAGATGAAGAAAAAGGCCAGAAGTTGGTGACACTGTTGAAGAGCTGTTTTTCTTTGAAAAGTGGCTTTGGAAGTGACACTATTTCACACAACAGATCTGCTTTGTGTTTGTGTCGGGAGCTGGATCAGCTCATTATTTTTGCCGGTTTTTTTGCTGTTAAGGAGCTGAAGCTTTTCCTGTCCTTCCCAGACTAGCAGCAGGACTCTGTATTTTAGGCTGTTTGGATACACCTGTGAGACCTGGGTTAGGAAGAAGGTCTCAGCTGCCCCAAATGTGAAGACCATGAAGTTGTACAAAAGCCTTTAATCCCTGGTCGTGGCGCTCAGGAAGGAAGAAACAGGCTGCCTCTACTGGAGCAGAAAACGGATGCAATCAGCTCAAGTGAAGCTCATGGCATCGGGTGGGGTGGAGGGATCTCTACCCACCCCAGGACCTCCTCAGCCCTTTCTGTGGCTCCATCTGCAGAATTGGGGTCTTAACCCTTCGCTGCCTTGCAGGAAGCTGCATGTGGTGAATTCGAAAGGGTTTGGCCGTGGGGTAAAAGAGGCCGAGCCAAATTCAGCATCGGTGCAGTGCCGTTAAGTGAAGAGATGGATGTGCAACATCTCTCAGCATGAGGTCATTTGAAGAAGTGAATTGAGTGTAAGGGCTTCATCCCAAACCCTTTGTTGGGCAGGAGCGTCTCCATTGTCTTTAATGGGATTTGGGTCAATTTCTATGTGCTTCGTATATTTATTGTGATGTATTTATTAGTATTGCTGTCTGTGTGGATGTGTTTGCATACATCATTCAATAGCCTGGGTCATTTCTAGCTACCACAGTGAAGGCATTGTTATTTTGCCAGGACAGCAGAGCAGTAACAGAGTAATGTCAGCTATAATTCATCCATTATGATTTATTTGGGTTGAGAAACTTGCATCACCATGGAGACATTTTAATCATAACAAAAAAAAAAATTAAAAGCAGCTTTTTAATGAGTTGGCAGCTTGTCCAAGTTGAAAGGTACTGTATTGTGGATTCATAATGAAATTTTGGACATGAACTATTTTACATAAAAGGCCCAAAACTGTAGCCTGTAATTGGAACCAGGAAGATGTATGATCTTGATTCAGCTCTACAGGAGGATTTGTATACAGCAAGAGGGAGATAAAGCTCAGTGCATCCTATGGGAGGCACAATAATCAGATGCCTGCATTTGCCAAATATCTGGGTCCCTGTCCTAGGGGGAAATCGGGCTATAATCATGGCATTTAATTACTGACTGCAAGCCCTCGATTCAGATTACTGCTTTATGCTTCTTCCCAGATGCTGTTTAACTAAGGTGAGGGATATTAGCTTGGTGCAAACAGTGTGTGTCTCTAGATATCCTCAGATAGTCCCTCAGTGTGTTCTGCTTGCAGGAGCTGCTTGTAGCAGCGCTGGTGTCTGATGCAGCCCAGCCCGCTTGCGTTCCTGCCCCCTCGGCAGCGTAGCCTTGTGCTAGGTAGCTAAATGTATTTAAAACGCTGGCTTGCGAATAAAGGCGACTCCTAGGCAGAAGAGTGGAGAGGTGAGCTCAAGGCCTCTTTGCACTTGAACCTGTCAGCTTTACTGTGGTTGCAAGAGTTCCCCACTCCTGGTCCCCTCCCTGGGTCAGAATCCCTTGTGCAGCCCTGGGATACCATCTAAGAAAAGCCTGAAGGGGTGAAGAAAATCTATTTGAAGCTTATAGGTACCGAGCTTGACCCTTTTTTATTTTTTTTGTGGATTATACAGCTAGGGATCTGTAGTTTTAAAAATGACCCGTTGTGTGGCTCCCAGCCCTGCGTGCCGCCGGCTGGCGCACATGTCGGTAGTCCCCGCAACACACCCCGTGGTGGGGCTGCCCCACTTTACTCTGCCCTGCTGTGGTTTGAGATTTCTCAGGCAGATACCCAGGGGTACAATGCGATCCTTGTCTTTTTTGAAAGGCTGGACCTTAAAGGAAAGGTACCCTGCCAGTCTCGCGCTGCTGAAACGCAGCACAGGAGGAGGTTGTGCCCAGTGGGTACCCTCTGTTCCAACAGGTCCCCCATCCAATAATAATTTGATCAAGAAAATTCCTTTACTAATGCTTTTGGTGTTTTTAAAGATGTCCTGTGTGGGGTGTGTATCCAGGCTTTTCACTTTGTGTTCACCATTTCAGTCTGAATGGCAGAGAAAATCCTGCACAGGGTGTGATCTGATGCCCACGTTGACTTGACACTTGAAATCTATTTGTCTGGTGGATTCACCCTGCGCAGAGCATTGCTCTGTTCCGTCTGTACCTGTTCCATGATTTAATCCTCCAAACCTTACCAAAATACATGACCTGAGATCACAAAGTTGTTTTCCTGAGTGGAGAAAAAGCTAGGAAATTTGTTCGATGCCTTTTAATATGCAGACAAATTAGCATTTCCTATTGATTGCCAGGTTTATTTCTGTTTTCAGGATATTTTTTTCTTGTGTGTTGCACCAGCCCTGAAAGCCAAAGCCACAAAATGCTCTGTTGTCCTCTGGAACAGACAAAATCTGATGCAACTTCCCCACTCCCTTAAATAAAGCCTTTCAGTATTGCGTGTGCCTGTCTGGCATGGGATGCTTAATTTCCTCTGCCCCTCTGACATCTTAAGTTAATTTGGAAACCTTATGATATATGAAACAGAATTGTGATTTATTTTTTTTTCTAGTGTCCTAAAAAGCTCTAGAGCCCAGTAAGATGAAAATAACACAGATTTAAACTAACAGCTTCTTTCAGACCTCTATTTCCCCAGCACTGTGGTCTCTTCCCAAAACAGTAGACCCTTTGCCATCCTTTGCAGGTTCAAATGTGGGATGGCTTTTGGCTCTGTGACAGGTTGCAAGAAGAACTGGAAGAAGGCTTTCTGATCATAAAGGGATGATCCTCGGATATGTTTGGTTCTGTGCTTGGGTTTTTAATGCGCCGTTAGAGCAGGTGTCTTGTGCAGGACGCTGCTCTCCGCTGGCTTTGGTGCAATCTGCTTTGGGTTGCAACCCATCCCAACCCCATATCACAAGAGGCTTTAGGGGAAAGCCAGATCCTCACCTGGCAGCTAAGATGGTGCCTTACAGAATTTTTTAGGAAAGCTGATGTGCACCCATCTGGAGGGATAAACCAATGGTCTTTCCGTGGCTTATTAGGCAACAGTGCTGTTTCTGTAGGGATTAATTTTCAAGGAAACCTGACTAACTTCTTTGCTTTTCCACTTCAGCTTCCCCATTCCCAGAGGACTTCTCCATTCTAACCACTGTAAAAGCGAAGAAAGGAGGTCAGTCCTTCTTGATCTCAATTTACAATGAGCAAGGGATCCAGCAAATTGGTGTGGAGATGGGTAGATCTCCTGTATTCCTGTATGAAGACCATACAGGAAAGCCAGGCCCAGAAGACTATCCTCTCTTTAGAGGCATTAACCTAGCAGATGGCAAGTAAGTGAAATTTTGTGAGCAAAGGAAACAAAATGTATGTTGTTTATATCTATGCCAGCATGTTGAATTTTGTGTGAAATAGGAGTCGTGTATGTATAAATGTATGTATATACCTTTGGCTACTGCCAAAAGTCCCATTCTTGAACTTTGCCCTTTGATGGATAAATACTGCGTATATAAAAATTGTAAATCACGTACCAGTCAGTGCAAACTGTCTGATGGATGCATAATGGGCATTTTTTTACTGTAAAGGGCCTTAAAAATTCCACCCTGAGTCT
The DNA here is from genome assembly GCF_000703405.1 of Apaloderma vittatum. Classification (NCBI taxonomy): domain Eukaryota; kingdom Metazoa; phylum Chordata; class Aves; order Trogoniformes; family Trogonidae; genus Apaloderma; species Apaloderma vittatum. Next base: position 3,814 of record NW_009716416.1, read on the forward strand.
TTTGCAGGACCTAAGGAGGGTGGAAAAGGGGAATAGCCAGAGGTCATTGGTGTGGTCTTTTATCTCTGCCTCATATTGCAGCCAGAACTGGCCCTCTCCTTCCTGATTTAGAGGGATGAGAAGTGCGTGGAATTGTCTGTCAATACAGCCTTTCTATTTCAAATAGTCTTTAGGGTCTGCCCAAAGATGATTTCCGTGTGTTTGCAGATGGTGGCTGGCATGGAAGCTTGCAGAACATCGGTTTACGAAAGCTTTATTGTTATACAATCAGTAGCTTGCTCTTGCAAGCCCAAGTCTCCGTTTAACACATTTGTCAACTCTGTTCTTTCTAGGTGGCACAGAATAGCTATCAGTGTGCAGAAGAAAAATGTCACCTTGATTTTGGACTGTAAAAAGAAGATAACCAAGTTCTTGGACCGAAGTGACCATCCCATCATTGACGTCAATGGCATCATTGTATTTGGAACAAGGATATTGGATGAAGAAGTGTTTGAGGTAAGTCATGACAATGAACAGCTCCGTGGATGTTCCACAGAGATGATGTGCTGGGTTCTGGTTGACAGGGTGCTTATGGCTCACTTTTGAAACTTGTATTGGATTTTTGCATAACAGAAGACCATTGTGCATATTATTATTTTAAAAAAAAAAAGTTTTTGTTTCAGTTAGGTAAATACTTTCTGCAGTAACGATGAAAACAGTGGGCCAGATGAACTGCTGGAATGAGGTTCTCTGGTTTCATGCCCTTGCTGGGGTTTTAGACCAGCCACTGCACTGAGATTTTGTAGGTCTGTAGCTCTTGTGCTTTTGGCTTCGTTAGCCTAGGAAGGGCTCACAGGATTTTCATTCATCCCTGTGTTATGAATTAAAGTTGTAGGGACAGTAAATGAAGACTGAAGAAAGCAGCTCCTTACAAATCACAGTTCACTCTGGAATCACAGGAATTTTCTCTTGCCTCATGTGTTTGGCCATTGGCTCTTGGTTTCTTGCACCATGACATAAGGGGACTCTCCCCGACAGCTGGTTTGGCAGTCCCGTCACCTCCCACACAGCGACTGCTTTTAAAAAGCAAACCGAAATCGTGATGGGTGGAACATTCCCATGAGCTCCTCTGATTCGAGCAAAGACAGAGAGGATTATTTATAGACAAGGTACATATGGTAGAAGTTCTTCCCATAGTTCAGCAGCTAGTTTAATATGTGCATTTTTCTAGCAATCTCAACTTCTGCGGTCTGCTGTGCTTCTGAGGCTTTCATGCGTATGAGAGTCTTGCCCCTGATCTTTGCAGTGAGCTACAGTTGCTTCCCTGAAATCAGTGCAATGGAGTGTAAAGCAAGACTTATTGATCACTACCTCCTTACTGTTGTTGCATTTATATGGAGGAAGAGCTGTATCTCATGGGCCTTCCCAACCCAGCAAAAAGCTGAGGAACGTCTTCTGTGGGTGGATAATTAGAGTTGTAGCAAAGCCAGATCTTGTCTGTGCTTCCCTGTCACTCGGAAGGAAAGTTCCAGCGTGTTTAACGTGACCAACATCTGGGAGCTAGTCTGCTGTAAACAGAGCAAGAATGCATGGTCTGAATGTTGCTGCCGAAATCCCTCTTAGAGAGTTAGAGCTGAATCCCTAAATTGTATTAAATTAATAGGCATTCCCTGGGAAGCTTAACAAAGATGGAAAGTAAAACCTGGGTTTAATGGGCACTGGGGTGTCTTTTGCAAATGTTGGAGGTTCTCCCAAAAATCTCATCAGTCGCACTGGCGGCTGTGCTTTGAGTGGGGTTGTTATATGAAGCGGTGAGCTTTTTTCTGGAGAGCCGCTGGGCCCAGGGATCTGGTAGATCCACTTAACATTCAGACTGGATGAAAAACCTGCACTTGGGGCTAGTTCATTCTGCAAAATAACGCAGTTTCCATAACTGCCCCTGAACCTGGAGATGTTCCCATGTGGTTTCTAGCACTCCCAGTATTTAGGACTGCTGATTCCTCTGCTGGGCAAGGGAAGGTGCATTTATGGGTGGGAACACTCCCTGCTCCACTGTCAGCCCTGGCCAGGGGGTCGCCATATCTCCCTTGCTGAAAAGGACTTCTCTAGAGGTACAAGCTCAGAGGGCTTGTGAATCTCCCCGGTCTTGGCAAGTGGGTAAAATGAGGCAAGTGTTCCCCTCTGGAGCCTGCAACATGCAGGTATAAATCATTGCAAGTACTTTTTTCTCTTTGTCTTATATGTGCTGAGATCAGTACAGTGTGTATATAAAACTCTAGTTCTTTGTCCTTTTTTCTTTTGTCATCCTCATCAAGGTTTTCGGCATATCCACACCCGCCTCCACCCAATCAAAATACCTTTATACTGAATGCAATTAATAGATTTCTTGAAGGCAGTGGACTATAACCTAATTCCCTTCATATTTCAGCAACTTAATTTCCTCTGGTCCCTTCTTTCTTCTTTTTGCAAGCCTAAGCAAAAATTGTATCAGGAAAAGATGTGGCTCAGAACAATGGGAAACAGACGTAAATTGTTGAAGTTACGTGTTCCTGGAAAGCTGATGATTTCTGGACTGAATGCAGAACTAGGAGTTGAAGCTGCTGCTGTCCAGTGCAGACCTCAGCTAACAAGATGTTCCTCATTTTTTGAGGTTTTTTTTTTCTGCACCCATAGTCTCCTGGCTCTTGCATGTTTGTTGCTTTTGCTGGAAATTAAAATAACCCAGTGATCTGGGAGCAGGATGGAAGGTTAGCGCTGGGGAGGGCTGTTTCTCAGCATGAATCAGTGAGAGCTGTAAGTAGTGGGAATTCATATCCTCCTTGTCAGGACCAAAATCAAATAAAACCCCAAACGCGTTTTGTTTTGTTTTGCAAGTCATAATTATTTAAGCTCCAGGTCTAGCTGGGATTGTGAACGGAGCAACTCTGCTGTATTCCTTGATCAAGCGGGGGGGCAGATGGGCAGAAAAAGCCTGGCAGGAAAAGTAAGAGGAGTTTCAAAATATTTCGCTAGCACAACATTCTTCCAGTGGAAAAATGACTTCCTCTCATTAAAATTCAATTAGTTGGGAGGCTGTGTGGATCCCTCTGTATGGCTGGGGGAGAGCTGGCTGGGATTGAAAAGGGGCCGAGCCTGAAGCCTAAGTTGTACAAGATAAGTTTTGTGCTGAGCTGTTGTTCGAAACACGAGTTTACAAATGTCAGGACAGGCTCTCGCGCTGGGGTTGGGAAGTGGTGGCCGCCTTCAAGCTGTGACTGAGAGGATGCTGTTGTGAGACAGCAAAGGGCTTTTTGCTGTCAGAGAGGCAAGGAGAAAAGAAATAGCCTGTGGTGCAGCCTGAACACTTCCTCTCTGCTTGCAGGCTGTAGTAAGCGGTGTCCCTGTGGCTGCTGCAGCCCTGGAAGGAAGTCAGAAGACGTGAATTCATCTCATTTTTAGAGGGATTAACTGTCTCTCTTGATGCGCTTTTTAAAAAAAAACCCATACATCAGGAACTGATTCCTAGCAGTCTGATGGGTAAGGCATAGGAATAGAGGATGAAGCTGGGAAAGAAGGCAAAGTGTCTCCTGCCTGAAAACCAGCCAGACTTCACAAAACATGCCAGTGATGTGATGGCCCTGCTCTGCAGTTGTGGATCAAAGGAGCTGCCTGCTCAGTGCCTGGGAGCTGTTGCAGGAGTCACCTCTCTGTGCAGGGTTGATCCCATCAGTTCTTTTTCAGTGTGAGCTCGTCTCTGGCAGCAGCGTGCTGATCCCAGGGCTGACCCATCAGCCTTTGTGCTCAGCCGTTGCTGGTGTAAGAGCTGAGAACAAGCTGAGTTCAGGCCAAAGCTCTGCTTGCTTCAGGGTCTGCTTGGCTGTTACACACGCACTTGTGCACATTGTACCCATCGACCGCGGCTGTGGGCTTTCATCTGAGATCATCCTTGGAAGATGCTCACGCCAAGGAATTTCTGCTCTGTGCGCCTCTCGTTACTGGGTTCAGGGGACAGCACCCATCTCCACGGGGCTTGCTCCTTCCCTCAGGTGAGCAATCGGACTCAGATATGTTCTGTCTCCCACCCCCAACCAAAGCCTGGCACGACATTAATGTGTCTAGCCAAAACAGCATGCGGGTCGCTTAATCCATTTGACCACCATGTCCCAGGACCATGGGGATGGCATCTCCCCATGGGTTGGTTTTTGCTTTTCCAACCTGCCGATTGCCTTGGTGGTCTGGTGGAAAAACAGCTCAGCTGGCTCTGGGCTTGAGAGGTTGTTCTGGTTTAGCAGATGTCGGTTGAAACAAAGTTCAGATCCTGGCTTAGTAAGGTCGCTGGTGCTGCGTTTGAGTCCCAGAAGTGGTTGTGTTACAGCAGCGAGCAGAGAAATCCCGTAACCCACAGCTGAAGGTTCTTTATGCACAAAAGTGCTGCACAATGGCAGTGGCAGGTAAACGTTACTGTTTCCAAGCTGGATTAGGTGAGCTTAAACCCTGTGCCGTGGTGTTTTGAAGCATCTCATGTAACCCCAGAGAAGGCTGGTTTGTGCAGCAGCGTGTTGTACTGCTCAGCAGTGCTCTGTAGAGCAGTGCTTTGCAGTGATGGGCTGATGAACGAAATGAAATTTGCTCAGACCTTGCCAAAGTTCCAGATAGTGATGCATTACATGTTTCTGATGGATATTGCATTTTGTCTCCTGATCTGTCTGGAAGAGACTATTGTGTGAGGCTGCTGTGCTGATAAAAGTACCGTACAGCACCTGGCTGGCAGAGCTAGTGTTGGTGTCGTTAAAATAGTGGTGTGGCCCTTGGTGAAAAAAAAAAAAGAGTAGGTTTTGGTAAAACTGCTGAGGATACCCTAGTAACAAGTGAGTACACTTGATGCTAGTTATTTTTTGTTCACCTGTTTACAGTTTTGCGGGATTGTCCCATAAGGTAACTGGTGGTGTGATCCTCTGGAAATAGTAGTGTCTGGTATTGGGGTAAATGAAACTGGCTTTCCCGTAAGTGGAAAATCTCAGCACGTGTGTATATTGCTTTTGAAGATTTGTCCTTTACTGGTGGCTCCTCTGGAGGCAAGAGCTTATTTTGTCCAGCTGAATGCCATAGCTGTGTCTCCTTGGTCTAGTTAGGATTGTAAAAGCAAGTGGTTTCCTCTGATCCTGCCAAAAAAGGTGCAGATTGAGAGGGGCTCGGATACCTGCGGACACCCTTCTGCCAACGCAGTGAAACCACGTGGGGCTCACAGAGTATTTGCTCTTAGATTCTGCCAGAGCTTGTCCTGCGATGAGACACAGCGTGCTGCTGGGCTTGGGATGATGCTGAAAGGATAGTGCTTTTTGTTTTCTTTCCTCCTTTGTGTTTCTGAAGACCGCTAGTGAAATCAAGACATCAGAAGTGGAGGGAAAGCAATTTGCGCTGGAGTGAGCCAGAAAGCCCAGGCAAGGTGCCAGAGGTGCTCTTAGGGCTGTTGAATGTTTCAAGGTGCAAGACAAAGCAGAACAGGCTCTTCGGTGCTCTTAGCAGAGACATCGGGGCTGATCAGGTGCCGTGTTGTTCTTGGGTTGAAATGCCAACTCTCTTTTAATCTTCTGCCTTGTTTACACTTAAACAATTATCACCGTGGCTGATAATCCCAGATTTCATTTCACTATTGTCAGGGTTTACTCCCTCCCTTCCCATGCTCTTGGCTCTGTAGCATTTCCAGGTCTGGAAAGTACTTTTATTTTTAAAGTTCCTGTACCTTATTTACCCTGGACACCTCTAAGTTTCTAATATTGGCTCAATAGCTTTTGCTTTAGCAAAATATATGCAAATGAGAAAAGATTCCTGTACCTGTAAGTGCATCTTATGGTGTATTTTTGGTTGGAGAGATGTAGGGCCCCCTTCTTGCAGGCAGATCTGCTGTTAACATGTCAGATAGCTGTCCTTCTGCCGTAGAAGCTGTGCTTCTGGTACAACGGCCTTTGGGAAAAGCCGGATTGGTGGTAACTGCAAAATTTGTAGAATTTTTCAGCTCCTGGGGAAACATGTACTGTGAGAGCCTCAGGTGTGAATCCATGTCTGATGCACATCTAGACCCAAGCTTGCCTGGGCACAGCTGTCTGTGCCATTCCTGTTGGCAGGAGGGTTTTGTGCAAGCAGAACCAGCAGCTGCAAGATTCAGAGCATGCAGGAACACTTACTTGTTTGTTTATGGGAGAAGCAACAAGGTCCCCAATACCTTCAAACTGGAATCATCGTAAGGGCTCCACTGAGCTCAGTGAGGCTGCTCATTGAGCATGATGTTGGACCCATCGTGTTCTGCAAGATCTGGGCTTAGCCCAACAGATCAGGAAGGAACTGGGCAGAGTTCATACTGATTTAAGTTTTTGTTAACCTTCAAAAAGCTTTTTTTTTTTTTAATTAGAGTTTTTTTATTAAGCTGAATTTCTCTGTCAAGATGTGCAACAGATACACGCTCCCATGTTATTTTCCCCTACCTCGGCAGACTGCTGAAAGAAGCTAATTTACAGTTCTGGCTGCCTGTCTTCCTGGCCCTGCCAAATCTGATTTCACCTCTTTTGCTGTAGAGCCTTTCAGGGAGAGTGCAAAGAGTCAATGTTTTACACCACCAGCATATACCGTGGTGTGAGATGATGGAAAATAAAACGTTCTGAGCCAGAATTAGGGTTGTTTTAATTTTTTTTTTCTTCTTTTTGAAGATGTCTATAGCTTTCCCCAGTCTCCTAATAATTCTCCATTTAGTTGCCGGTTTTCTTGTAATTTCTTCTGCTTTTGTTTTTTTTCAAAGGGATCGTCTTTAGTGAAATGGTGCTCTTGAGGCATATGGATTAAATCACAGAGCTAGGCTCTTGCAGAAGAGCAATGCTGCCTAGAAAATGTCTACGATTATTGAAGATTATACCTCTGGATGGGTTTACGATTAATGGTGAGATTTTTGTGCCAGAGTCCAAGCAATGCAGTCAATCTAATCGAAACCCAAACGTGATATTTGGCAGAGCCTCTCTCACAGCATCGTCTTACACAGGTGCCCAGGGACGTCATCTGGTTTTATTAGCGTGTCTGTACCCAGGGAGAGGCAGGATCAGATCCAGGATAAGAATTGCAGAAAACAGGTTGTAAAAGTTTTAGCCTGTGCCTTCAGGTGGTTTCATTTCATTCCTAAACTGACGCCGTTTTATCTGACCTCGAACTGTCAGGTGCCAGCAAGGAAAGTGAGGCTTTGGGTGGAAACATTGGATTAATTGTTTGCATACACTTTGCTGAAACCCTTGTTTTTCATTTAGATGTGCTGGGTAATTGGCAGTTCAGCCATCTGGACTGCAGTCAAGCTCTGTGACTGGGTCAGGGTTGCCTGTAATGATGTAGCCTTATTAGTCATGATTACAAAATACACATATTTAAATTTTCTAACCTTTTTTAAAATTTATTTTGGGGTGAGTTTTTATTTTTTTTTTGGTCTGTGGTAAATTCCACTTCATAAAATGCAAAAGAAAATGTGCATTGGCATGTGCAGTTAATTACTGCAGCTTGCTGGTATCTAATGCCTTCAGGCCTCTGACAGCCTACAGTGTGGGGGGAGATGTGCTTTATTGTTCAAACAGACCATAAAAGTGCTTTTATTGATGTTCAACAGTGATGCAGTGCATCATTTATCTTTAAATATTGCTAAGTTAAACGTCAGCCTGGGAAGCTGCGTGGTCTTCCAGTATCCTGCAGTTTCTTCAGAGTCAATCCCCCGTCTTACAGGAGGAACCACGTGGGTTTGGTCTCTGGGTGGGTACTGTTGTGTGTTACCTTCAAGGCAAAGGATTTAGTCCTTTTGCTGCCATTCTGAGTAAGTACCTTCTTCTAGAAAAGGTTAGTTCTGGGATTTAATCCATATGTTTCAAATGCACCATTCCACTAAAGTTGATCCTCTTGGGGAAAAAAAAAAACACACAGAAAAAATGGGATGGTGTTGTCTGTAAATGGGAAAAGGCGCCTGAACCTGAGCAATTTTTTGTCGAGAGGTGCCTCCTCATGATTTTGTTAGCAAAGCATGGTGAATTCTGAGGATATGGGGCACTTTGCATTCATTAAAAATCCAGGGTGAGAATGGCCAGTGAAGGATGTGGGACCTCACCCCAGTCTGAGGAACCCTTGGCATCCCTGGTGGCTCCTGGACAGTGTCGTGCTGTGACTCCAGAGGCTACTGAAATGGGAAATAATAATAAACAAGGGGGTTTTTGTTATGGTTCAGTTTGGAGCCTCATGGTTGCTTTAGCCAGGGACTCATGCAGACTAGTTGGTTTGGATGAGCTTTTTCCAGTTTGGAGGACATGGCCAAGGATGTTGAGTGGGAATTGTCAGTGGGGAAGGATGCCATCATCCCTGCTGTCCTGAGCCATGGCATGGAGAGGACAGGCAGGCTGTTGCCCGACTTTCTCTGGCCTGGTCTGTACCTCCTGCGGAGTGGGGTGATCAGTTGGAACTGCTAACAAGCAAAACTGAGCGGTCTCTGGAAGGCAAAGCTCATCCTTCAAAAGAGTTTCCATCCGCCACGGGGATTGTGGGGAATGGGGAGCAGAGCTGGGTCTGGTTGTTCCTGACATTTCACCTGGCAGGGTTTTATATTTAAATGCTGGCAGGCAGCAACCCAGACAGGCTCATTAGACGTGATGGATGCTGTTGGGTGTAGTGTCATTACTCTTTCGGCTGATGGCTTCGTTTGGAGTTTGCTTCCCCCCTTGGACAGTGGGAGGAAGGAGGAGGGGGCTCGGTTTCTTCCGTGGAAACTCTGAGGTGCAGAAGGCGGGTTGCTGAGCCCAGACAGGGTGATGTAATGCTGGGAATCTGCTCCTCTCTGGTGACGCCGTGCCAAGGTTTACAGTGGTGTGTGGACATGGAGCAGGCAGCAGGACAGGGCTTCAGGAGCAGTAAAGGGACCCAGAGTGTGTTAAAAAAGCAGTGAAGGGGAAAGCAAAGGGATGTTTTTGAGAGAGGTGGTTTTCCTCAGCTTGAGCATGGGAGGGAAAAGCCAAATACACTGTTGGGGGAGAAGTTTTTAGCTGAAGTTTATCGGCAGCATCACTATGCGTTATGTAAATGTGATTGTCTAGAGTGATATCGTGCCACCGGCCCCAGTTGGGGCATGTTTCCCCTTCCCGGGTCATTTGGGAACCTTGTTCTGTGTAGGAGGTGACAGACCCATTAGCCTTATTTGCATAAAAGTGAATTTCTGGAACAGAAGCCTGTGGATAGGAAAAAAATCCTCTTACATACAAGATGTTTGAGTGATTTGCGTTGTTGCAGCCAACTCTACAGACTCATCTGAGCCAATCTTGTGGGAGAGCCATTGCCTTGAGGAAGAGGATGGTGAGCCCTGAGCTCTGCCACAAGCTGGTCAAGAAGGGAGCTGGGCTCGTGTCCTTGTTGACCTGGCAGTTGTCAAATTGATGTTTCTTTGATGTTATTGTGCACATAACCTCTCATTGCAGTGAGGCCAGAGTAAATGCTTAGAAGCAAACTTCGAAGCCTCTCGGCTGACTTTGTGTTCAACCCATTCCCTTGTCATTTAGGTACGAACAAATGAAACACATGTTCCTTACACATGGTGAGGCCTTTCTAATTTTTTTAATTTTTTTTTTCTTTTTGGAGGCAGTCTGGGCTCCTTGCCAAAGCCCAAAGGAAAATCCTAGCCCACTCCAGACATCCCCAGCGTGCAGGTGTACTACTCCGACTCAGATTGAATGTATATGTTCACAAGAAATACATCACCCTGGGGATGGAAACTGGAAGAGGGTATTCCTAATGAGTTGTGCAGAATGCTGGATGTGTATTTGTGTGTATGTGTGTTTTCTATTCCCTCCAAGAACACGGAAAAAAGTCTCTAACCGTGGGCTCATTGTTCTCCACACGTAGCCACATACTGGCTGTGGTTCAGGAGGTCAGGTCTGCTTGAACAAACAGTGCTTTGGCCACTGAAGCGAAATGTGTGGGGAGATGAGAGAATTTGTGGTGAATATTACTTTTGTGCACTGTTCTCTGCTCTGGAATGTCTGCAAACATAGCAAGGTTTTTCTGAGGCTTTGATGCCTTGCATAAGCAAATTTATCTGCAAATTATGTTTACCCTCTTCCAGCTTGCTGCTCACAATACCGAAATCTGAGCTGTGATGCTTAGCTACTGCTGAGCTGGTCACGCTGAATTTATTCCTGTTCCTTCACAAGTTTTGTTCAGACAACCACATTTTTGGGGGGCTGAACTTCACATCTGCTCTTCAGGCTATAGGGTGTACAAACCCAGCCCCCTTCCTTGGGGTAAGAAGCCGAGGAAGTGCCCAATTAACTTTGTTAGGGGAGCTCCTATTTTTGTGTTTAAACCAAATACTTTTTGGATGCTGAATCTAAGGTGGGAGATGTGGCACAGAGGAGGTTTTTTATTTAAAAAAAGAAAAATCACCTTTCAATTAGCAGTGTCAAGATGTAATTGCAGAAATACTGTGGCGCGTGGATGTGAGAGGTGTGTGAACACAGACAAAGGAGACAGCCCATTTTGCTGGAGAAAGAGAGGGTGAAGGGTGTACGGACAAGAGGTGTAACGCCCACGTGTGCTCAGCTATCCATTTTCAGCTCTTTCCTGAGCAGCACTGGCCAAATTTGCAGCGACGGTGGGAAACAGCAATAGGAACCTGCACAAAAGCTTCCTTCTCGGGTGGTCCCAGCAGATGTGTCCTGCTCAGGGCTTCATGGCTTGGTGACTGCTGCCTGCCAAATGAGGGGAAATTCTTTCCCAACCAAAATTTGGTGTTAAGTTCAATTTTGAGCGTGTCAGCAGATATCCTCATGGCTAAGCATGTAATCCCACTTACATCCTGAGATAACTTTGGCAGCCAGGTCTATTTCTCCCCCATTCCCTTTAATCCATAAAACCTGGATTCTGTATTTACCTCCTGGGGCAGAAAACATTCCAAGTCCTGATTAAAAGCCTCTGTGTATACAAAACCCTTGATCCTCAGCCATCTTGGTGTAGAGGCCTGAGGATCAAACCTCAGGGTGGATCTTGGGGCTGTGGCAGTGGGGAGATAGAGAGCCCATCTGTGGGGCTGAGTAAATGGCAGCTCAGCTTCTGGATTAATTCAGCTATGAGCAAAAAAAAAAAAAAAATGAATAAAAGCAAGGGGTATGCAGATTTTAGGTACCTTAGTCCTCAGAGCTCCAGCTGTTGTGAGATGGAAGCACTGATGTGTCTTCTGCAAAGAGCTGCCCTTTAGTGATGGAAGTGAACCCAGACTGAGGTTTTCCAAAATGAGCTTTGGAGCTGTCTGAGGGCTCACCTGGGTTTTGTGTTGGAGTTTGGGAAGCATTGAGGGCAGAGGATGGGAGAGCGGTAGGATGGTGCTACCCTTGGTTGCTCTTCCTGCCCTTGTGGCGATGGCGTGAGCTGTCAGCTGGAGCTGGGAGATGCCTTCTGCTTTTATCTGACCATTGTGGATGGTCGTGGCTCGGTGTTGGATGGAGACTTTGGGATGGGTTTCTTTGCTGCTGCAGCCACCTTTTCTATATGCAGACTGGCTGCTCCTCAAGTCTCCCTTGAGACTGTTCACCACCTTCCCTAGACCCTCCCTTTCCCTTTGCATCCCTCACCTCCATCATAACCTGGGTCATTGGGACCAACACCTGCCCAGCAGGCACCACGACCCTGTTTACACAGGCCTGAGTAAAAACTGAGCTCCAACAGCGAGTTCTCAAATGTGTGACTTAAGCCAAAAGCTTCGCTTTACTACATATTTTCCACTGCGAGAAGAGTCCCCCTTACAATACGCTGGCGTATCCAGCTTTGTGTGGGCGGCGCAGCCAGCAGAAGCTGATCTCGTTTCGAATTTTCCATAGATGAAAGGGAAATAAATCAACGTGAAACTGGAGCCAGGAAACGGCAGTCGTTCGACGCGGAGGGGGAAGACACGAAAGGAGCAACGCTGGGATGTGCTGCGCTGCAGCTCGTAATGAGGGAGAATCTGTTTTTAAACTATCCCTTATGGTTCACACATATGTCATTGAAAAATCAGTTCTATAGGAAAAAGCCAGCCCTTCGGCTCGGTTATTAGTGGATTATTTGATTTGGATGATGAGAGGAAACTTGGAAGGGTACGATCAGCCCTTGGTCGGGCGGTGACATCAGGAGGTGAAGCTGGATGAGGGGAATGCAGCACTAAAATGAAATGCTAAAGAAAATAGGAAATTTGAGTGTGTGGTCAGGCCTGCACGACCGCAAGAAGAAATGTGAAGGTTGGGCAGCCTTTGGCAGCCTTGCGGGCTCTTAGTTTGGACTTACGTGGAGTTTTCAGAGCCTTGCATGTTCCCCTCCAGGCTGAATCTCCTCTCCAAGGAAGATGCTGCAATTTCTTCATTTCCTGTGAAAAATACAGCCTGGGTGAAAGGGTGCTGCCCAGAGCTGACCCCCAGACTGAGGGTGAGGCTACTTGGGCGCTGCTGCAATGGCCATGACCTGTGGGTGGTGGCAACTGGGACCTGGGGAGTGGTGGCACTGGTGGGAGAGAGCTGGGATGCCCTGAGCTACCTGATGCTCAAAGAGCAGCAGAGGACAGGGGGAAATGGGGACTTGGGTTTCTCCCAGAGATTCCTAACAGATACAATGAGGAAAAAGGAGAAAATAACAGGGATTATTTTTTTTTTTGAGCCTGTTCTATGGAGTGCAGGGTATTGAGTGTATGCTTCAGAAAAGCAGTGTTATTTGGAAGTCACTGGACACAGAATGAGGGTGCTATTTCAAAACTGCTCATTGTTTCATCTTCTCTCCCTCTCAGCGTTATTAACTGCTAGTTAAAGGGCTGGCAGATCATGATGGACAATGGCATCCATTCATTTTGTCCTATTCATTTCTCCGAGGCCTGGACTTGGCTTTTGTGGGGTTTTGCTTTTTTTTTTTGCTGTGGTTTTTATTTTTTTTTGTTTGTTTTGTTTTCTTTTTCAATTTCCATGCTGAGCAGTGGAAGGTCAGGCTGACACTCTCCTTCCTTTATGTAAATGTCTCCCACAATATGCAGGCTATGGGTTCATGTAGCTTTTCAGTGGGCTTGAATGCGAGTTCTGTGGGATGCTGCTGCCTGTGGGGATGCTGTCCCAGCGATGCTGACCTGCACCAGGCCCTCACCCTGGCCTTGGGCCACCACCAAAGCAATTAGCACCCTCACAGGATGGTGGTGTGGGTGCAAGTTCTTTTTTTAAAATTTTTTTTTCCCCCTTCCTTCTTGCTTTTCTGATGTGAAGCCAAATGTCGACTGGTTCTGGTACCTTCCCACAATGTCCTGGGCACTTGTGGTGGCTATCAGGGACAGCATCACCCCGTCACAGTGTCTTCTTATTTTATCTTTCTATGAAAACTTCTCTCCTGGGCTGTCAGGAGGAGCTAAAGTTGCAGAAGCCCATTGCCCAGGTGCCTTCTGAGTTACTCTGCTTAAGCAGATTCATGGAAGCAAATTTTCTGAGCAAGTATTAAGAGATTACTTTTTCTTTTTTTAATAGTCTAATTTGCTGCTTGCAAGGGTTCAGGAGCATAATCTGACTTGGTGCTTCAATTAGGGAAAAAAACCCCACCATGTGAATAGACCTGAGCCAAAGCAGCTCAGAAGGAACTGCTTGAAAAACTTCTGTTGTGGAGTTATTCACACTCACTATTTTGTGAGCACTCTGGGATAGACAATAACTTTAAAAAAAAAAAGGAGAAAAGAAAATCATGTTTAAATTCTGGGTAGATAGCTTTTTTTTTTTTTTTGAGTGACCTGGTGCTATGAAGTCCCTCTCAGCTGGTGGTATTAATATTGTAAACGGATTACAGAATACCTATGAACTTGGCAGCACGATTTTTGAGCAGTTTTTAAAGTTTGCCTTTCAAAGTTATCTTACAGGCTCACACCGTTCCTGCCTAAGCATTTCTGATCTGGAAAGGAAAAAAAAAACCAAACAGCAGCTGTACAGTGACCATGCTATAAAAGTTGTATTTGGGCCACATATAAAGACAGTGACAACAGAGCACGTGGTCATTGTGGTGTGTCTGTTTTTAGGGATCAAGGCTGTAATTTGTGTGGAGTGTGACATAAATGCTGACTTTTTCCTTTAAGTTACCTAATGAAGAGTTTGAAGGCAGAAATCACAGAGTGACAAGCGGCTGTGTGGTCATACAGAGAAAAATAGCCCTAAGGGTTTGATCCTAGTGTGTTTGCGGGAGAGCCAGGAGCGATTACAAGGCGGTTGTGCAGACGGATGAGCTGCTTTCTTTGAGTAAAGGCTCATCTGAAGTTGCCTGGGTGGCAATGCCAGCCTGAACATGGCTGGTGACTGATGCCAGGTAGCAACAAACCTTCGGGCTCTGCCATGTGCCGTGATGTTCCTCTGAGAGTTGCCAGGGGTGCTGGCTAGCTGGGACCTGGAGATGCTTGGTTTTCTCCTCCATTCTCCTTGGATCTGGAAAATTGAGGAGAAAAGGGTGTTTTCCGTGTAAAGGCAGGAATGGAAGAAGAAGTGCTTATTTTGTGGTGCTCCAGCTGGAAATCTCAGAGATGCCTTGAGATTAGTCAGGTCTAGATTCCTTTTAATTTGTGTCTCGTGGTTGCTTAGATTTTTCGTATGGTAGGAACATTAAAGAGATGTGTTCTTCCTGTGCATGCCTGGATCTGATCAGATGTGAACTCGCTGCACAGCCTCTCCTCAGACAATGAACTAGTACCATGCTTTTCTCTTACCCAGCTCTTTCCATGACATTTATGGGAGTTTAATTATCTTGAGCCTTTTTCCTCTGTCAAAAGCGATTGAAATCAGCTATCTGATTTCAAGAGTTATTGGGATAGATGGACACACCTGCGGCTGCACGAAGAGGTCACACATGGCTTGCTTTCAGGGGAAACCAGCCCAAAAAATGCATTGCTGTCCTAATCAATTCATTAGAGGAAAATGTTTCCTTGTGTGCTAGTTTAAACTTTCAACTTAAGTGATGCCTGGTATACACAAGAGATGAGTATGTAGTTGCTGGCAATTGCAATTACAGAGGTGGCCAGAAGGCTGAGGTGTTTCTACACCAAGCTCTGCGCCAAGGATTTCTTCTAGGTAGGATCCTTGTAGAGACAGATCTGGTTCTGCTTTAGCTCCTCGTGCTGGCAAAAATAAGCAAGAACTGGTCCTGCCCAGCTGAATGGAAGCAGCATTTTAAGATCTCGCACAAGGAGCAAGCACGGATCAGCTCTACTAAGGACCTACACCAGGTCTGACCTTAACATCTCGCACGTTCCCTAGGAGATGGTGCAAGTGTGCCAAGTCCTTCTGCCAAGCGGGGCCGGCATGCAGAGTCTCAACCTGCTTTTCTCTTGTTCCAGCGCTTCTCAGAATCAGGTTTCCTATTTTTCAGAGAGGGGAAAAGCGAGTCAGACTATTTACCATGTTCATGGGAGTTTTGGAGCAGCCAAAGAAAACTGAGTCACTTTGGAAGGGCTCTCTGCAGTCAGATTTTTTACCTTTTTTTTCAGTCTTCCCCTGAAATAGAACAAACACGTTTGCCCAGCCAGAAACGCAGAAATAAGCCAGTAGAAGTTATTTCTTCCAGTCAAGTAGCACGGACCAGATAGATGGCTTTGCAAGGTTTCCATCCTGCAGCTGTGAGAACCTCCAAGGCCTTTGGCAACTCGGTCCTCGTGAGCCAAGGGAGTCTAGCTCCTCTCTCATTTTCTGTTCTTGGGGAAGGAGTCACCACAGAAGACCTGTAGATGATTTATCAAGGGAAGTGTCAGCTGAAGATGCTCCCAAGCTGACCAGGAGAGCCACAGCAGGTTGTTCGCTGTAGATGGACGCAGTTCTTCATCCTCCAGACCTCAGGTCCTCCTGGGGCATCTATAGATGTCACGTTTAAAAATATACGTGCTTAGAGATGCAGCGTAGATATGTAAAACGTGATGCAAGCACTGCATCAGGCTGCAAAATGGAGCTCGGAGGAGTGTGCAGATGAGGGATGCAAAGGGGCTGGTAAGGAAAAACCATCCCCATCACTTGTTCGCTACATGAGGTTGAAGTACTCTGGAAAAGTATCACATTCCTGGGTAATAATTAAAGGCTATATGCTAATATGTCTGTGCAGAGTGATGGATTTGGGGTGTGCAAACTCAAATCTGGTATTTCTGAAATGCTGGAACCTGTGAAGCTTTAATTTTTTTTACATTTCTGTATGTGTGTGCATAGGTAGGTTGTTTTTAAGAGAAAAATTGCAACATCAGCTTCAGTCGTGGTCTCAAATTGACATCTGTAGAGTTTTTTAGCAAGCATGGGACACCCATGTCTGGGCATCTGCATGCATGTAGGTATGTGTGTACATATATGAAGTATCTATTACGGGTAATCTAACATGCAGCTGATACTTTAGAGAGAAAATATTTACTTCCATGTGATGAAATTTGAACTAGGAGTCATGCAGCTTAATAAAAACGTGTGGTTTAGAATCCTTGTTCTTCACATATGTTTCTAATCTGCTGGGGGGCGTTCAGACCATCTGCCCAGAACACCAAAAAAAAGAAGGAAAAAGTTTAAAAATGCTCCTTTTGCAAATATAAAGACTGATTTTACAATAGGAAAATGAAATTTGAGAGTAGCGTCCCCTATTTATTGGGGGGAAAGAGAAGTGGGGGACTGTCAGGGGCTTTCTTCTTATTTTATTTGTTTTTTGTTTTGACTTAAACCTGAACTGTGTGCTATCGTTTTTCCCTTCTTTGCAAAATAGCTGCAGAAACCTCTCATATTATTTTTGCTTATTTTACCACAGAGCCTGGCTAGAAGGAGAGAACAGAAAGCAGCCTTTTGTCACACCAGTTGACGTAGCCTCTCTCCCTGTCTGTCCATCATTCCAGACTGGGGCTGTGGAGCAGGGCGAGCCGTTCGCTCGCATCCCCCTTTCTGTGGCCACAACTGATTGTTTCATGCCCAAAAATCCTACTAGATAGGTGGTGGTTTGTTTAACAGACGTAAAAATAGCCCATGGAGCTGTGGAGCTGAGCATGACGCTTGTTGATTTAAAGATATCTGGGTGTTTTTAGCAGGTGTCTGTATTTGCTTTATTTTTTTTTTAAGGCGTCTTGGCTGCCTTTTCCTTTCCTGCAGTCCCTACTGCTTGGCTGCAGCCATGCCCTGGGTGTACCTTCCACCCCGTCGGAAGAGTTATGGCGTTAGTGCTTGCTCAGGAGCCGAGGAATGCAGACAGATCAGCGGCGGAGCGCTGGCCTCATGCGTGGCAGCACTTTTTAAGAGGCACCAGAGTGAGCAGGGCAGCAACGAGTTGCAGAGGAAGGGAAAAGTTAAAGCTTGCACACTGCTCTGTTCCAAAGGGCTGCAGTGTGTGACGGTGACGGCCTCACGTTTGCGGCGGCTGATGCAAAGCCGCTGGCACGGAGCTCTGAAGGCATGAGGATGAACAGAAGCCCGAGGAGTCTTCTCGGGGTGGGACCTGCTCCCTTCTGCAATCAGCTGCAGCCAGTGGAAGTACTTGCCCGCTCTGCGGTGCGGTCTGTGGAGCACGCAGCCCGTGTCTGGTGGTTTGCAGCACCAGACGTGAGTCAAGGGAAAGCTGGACGTGTCCCCGGTACGTGTGTGGGACAGACGCTGCCTCCTGCTCTGCATGGCCTGACTCGGGATGCTCCCACAGGAGCCTCTCAGACAGGGTTGTAAGGACAAGAGATTGAAACCACAGTCCAGTTTCTGCTGTGTTGGCCACTTCTACCTTCAGGGGGGGTTATCTATTTATTCTTTTTTCTAGCTTAAATTTTCCCATTTGCTGTAGAATATCCCCTTTGCTATGAGCAGCCCTGGTGCTCGTGCAGCCTGGCTCTGTAGGTCCTGCCCCATCACTCCCACGGCTTGGGGGGGCTGCGTGGGGCTGAGCTGCCTTGGGAGCCATATCCCACAGTGGTTTTTGCAGCCCTGAAACAAAAACCCCTGGAGAAACACATTGCCATCGTAGCCTTGCAGTAAATACTTTATAGATTTGATGCTTTCTGTGCTTCTGCCAACGCCACCTGTTTTCCAAGCTGCCTCTTTCTTAAGGATTGTTTTTCTCTCTGCCCTGTGTCCCCAAAGTTCCTGGATCTTAATTAAATGACAGGTTGCTAGCTTGCCTTATCTGTTTTTTGGTGGTTTATCTTTTTTTTCCCCACACTTTTGGTAAATTTTTGAACATAAACTGTCCTCCAGGGTCCAGGTATCAGCTTTTAGCTGCCAAAGACACGTCGCCCACTGGAAGCAACGCTCATTTATGGCTTTCACGTAGGGCTTCGGCTGAGCCCTGCAGCCCCCCTCAGTCCGCCAGAGTCAAGGCTGAATAAGGTGAAGGACAATTGCCTCAAAGCATAAAGCAGCCCCAGAGCTCTTTGGGATCTCTGAACTGGTGATTAGATGTCTCTTCTGAAAGGACGGAGGTTTCAATTAGGCGAAATGCCTGGGGATGAATCAGAGTTGGCAGTGAAGGGCTGGGGAGCTGCTGCAGGGAGGATGGGGAATTGTGTGGTCTGAGTGGCGAGTCTGGAGCACGGCCTGGGCTCTTGCCCCATCATTAAAGTCCATTTGAACTTTTTTCAGCTTGTCCCTTTTCTGTTCTTTTTAGAGCATTGCCTGTCCCTACGTGAGAAGCTCTTGGGGCAGGATGTGATGGTTAAATGGACCGTGGTAGCAGAGGGCTGAGGAAAGGGGCACTGTAGAGATGTTACACAGGACTGGAGAAAGCAAAGAGGCTCTGGGCGGTCGGGATTTGGTGAGGATTCCAGGGAAAGCAGCAGGAAGGAGCCAGTAATGATTAATAGGTTTGATGAACTCAGCCATTTGGAAAACCAAGAAAATCTTTCACCCGCTGAAGATGGGAAACCAGAATGGTGGATGGGTCCGTCCGTCACCTGTAAAGTGCTGTCGTGTAAATAATCCCCACTGCTGGTGAATGCTGCGTGTGTTGTCCTTGGGAGTTAGCTCTGCCTTGTCACTTAAGAAAAAGGACTTGGGCGTAAGCTCTGGCTTTGCATTTGCTCTGGCAAGCGCTGGAGGGGGAGTCGCTCGGTGCTGCGCCGGCGGCTGTGGCCGCTGCTGGGGAGTGTTTACATTAGGGTAGGATGGTATTTACTTTGTGCGGTTATCGGAGTGGGGAGGGGGAGAAAGTAGCCGCCTGGAAATGAACCTCGTATGAGCGTCTCCTGCTCTGCTAATGGCTTGAGTCCTTGACTGGTATTTGGGTATTGGCAGAGCGACAGCTCCTTCAGGAGAGCTTTCCAGAATTAGCAAAGCCATCTGGCTTTTGTTCTCCTCTTAGAGAATCGCTTGTCCTTCCCTTCCAGTAAGGAGTCCTTGCTCAACTGCTCGTAATTTGCATTGCACTGTTACCCCAGCAGACCTACAGCGTGCTGTGGTCTCTGCAAGCGTGCATGAAATACAGCTCTTTGCTCCAAAAAGCCTTTTTTTTTTTTTTTTTTCTAAAAAGCTGACCCAAGGATGCAGCACTTGCAGATGGAGGAAGCAGGAGCTGTTATTGCTTGTCCGTGTTTCCATCTGTCAGGGCAGGGCTGAGTGCTGGGGACAGAGGGGAGTGGGGTTCAGGCCAGGAGAGGAGGTGTGCAGGAGGGGACCGAGCTTGTCTGCTCCTTCAAAGCCAGTGGCTAGGGCTGACAGCGAGTTCCTGGATCATTGCGTGATAGGAAACTGGGTTCCTCTCTGGGATTATGAAATAGAAAGGTTGAAAATTACTCGGGAAGTTAATTACCTTTGAGCCAAAGGGCTTATTTTCTTCTTGTTTCTGTGGTCAGGTCAAGAGGCACGTGGGTTGTCTAAATAACAGCTGCAGTTTGTGTTCTTTAAGTTTAATATCAGACGTGCTGATGGCTTTGGGGTGGGGATGCAGGACTAGGCTGACATGCCGTGAGAGCAGGGTTTCTCAGGGTGCCTCCTCTCCCAGACGGAGATGGAGATGCAGTGGGAAACCATTGTCAGATTTTTCCTTGAAGCCATATTTAGTTCTTGTGAAACTTCTATCCCTTTTCTGCTTAATTAAACCTATTTTTTCTAAAGAAGGAACGGAAGAGGCTCCTATCTGAGTGCCAAAAACCAGAGGGGAGCCATTCTTGTGGTAATTGGAGCCGGAGAGGGGAAATAGCAGAGGTCTTGCCTGCCCTGTCCGTTCCTGCAGCCCCTCTGCACAGGCTGGGGAAGCAAACATCCGGGCTGGATTTATCCAAACCACCAAGAATCTGTAGCTGACTCATGACTGTGTGCAAGTCAAGTTTTTTGGTGGTGGTTTTTTTTTGGTTTTTTTTTTTGAGCCAGACCTTCAACTATTGCTTTCCCATTTTTTAGTGCAAAATTTTTGGTAGCCCAAAGGATGCCCTTTAGGTACCGGTTTCTGTGAGCTCGCTCCTGTCTGTGACTCTGTGTCTGGCCAGTGAGAGGGGTTCAGGACACTGGTACAGGGGTTGGTGGGGGTGATGAGGCTTCGTGTGACCCCATTGCTGCTGTTTGGCTCCTTTTCTGGAGCAGCTGAGTTTAAATGAGGGACTCTGGGATGAAGCCAGTGCAACAAAGGATGCAGCGATGCTCTGAGGGCGTGTTGTACCTCTGATTTTGGGTCTCACAACACTTGCAGAGCCAGAGGCATGGTGAGCTTGGAGTCACCTCTTGCTTGCCTTCTTCACCGACTTCTCCAATACTTGTTCTTACTCCAGCCTGTGCAGACAAGGAGCCCTGGATCAGGGCAGCCACTGCATCCTTAGCAGAAAGTCTCCCTCTGTGGGCAAGTGCTGATGACATGTTTTATCAAGTGGAACATCTGAGGGCTGGCAGGCTGTCTCTGGACAAGGATTAGGTTTTTTGGAAGCTTGCTGGTGGCTGAGATCTCTAAACTTTCACTTCATCATAGAGCTGCACTGAACCTCTGCTGCTCTTAAGCCACCCAGCTGGGTTTGCATTTACAGAACCAGTGAGCTGGTCATAAAAAAACTCAGCGATGTCCCAGTTGCTCCCAATAATCTAGAAGATTTTGCTTGTGTGTTACAGCCACACATCCCGAGCCTGCAGTTATCCAGTTTAAATGTAGGAGTTTTAAAAAGCACATCAAGCTGTATTTATTCATGTGGACGTTGGGAATCTCTAAGACTGCTGGGGTAATGCACTAAACCAGCAGTTCAGTTAATTATCGGTGCGTTGTAGTGAGAGCCCCGAAGAATCCCAGTATTTATGGAGCTCTGCTGCCAATGCCAGATGAAGTCACTCCGATTATCCTCGCCAGCTGTTTGTTTTGTTGAACCACAGCGATTTCTCCAAGTTACTGAAGTTGATGTCATTGGAAGCGATGTGACATTTTTGCGCACGTATAGAATAAGTGTTAAAAAATGCTCCAGAAGAGCTTTTCCAGTCTTGTCTGGGAGCTGGCTGGGGAGTTGAATTAAACTGGCTTGGTGGAACTTAATCCATAAAGCAAATGAGTCATCAGGCATAAATGGCTTTACCATAAATGTCAGACAAATTCTTACTGGCCCTGACAGTTAGCACTTACATCTGCTAGAGCAAATAAAAGCCTCACAATTCACAATCATTTTCAGAAATGTGCTGTCCTGCCTCTTCCTCTTGACGATAAGGTCTAGGAATAAAGGTCAAAATGTGGTTTATCCCTCTTTTTAAGAGCTAGCTCTTCTGATGGATGAAATATTGGTCGTTTTCAGGCAAAAACTGACTTTTATTTTTTCCCCTCCACTTCAACTTTTTGTTCAAACTGGGAAAGTGCTACTGGGCCTTGCCTCAGCATCCTAAGTACCAGCCCAGTGACTGGAGCACTTTCTGGAGCTTCACTTATTCACATGCCAAAGGAGGATTTTACCCGATCATCTGCCTGGGTGGCTGGGGCTGGAGGACACGGTGCTCGTGACCTCTCCTTGGAAGCAATACCACTGTGTTACTGACTTGCTCCTTGACTTGAATACCTCTTTACTTGCAAGTAAATCTTAAAAGCCTAAATGACTTGGTTTGGTAAAGTCTTTAAACTGCTCTCTTAGCATAATTGCAGGTTCTCTCTTTAGTAAAGGTTTCATGGAAAATCCACGTGTGGAGAGGGGATGGTGGAAATTAATGGTATCTCTGTTATCGCTGCTCTTGCTGAAAAAACCAGATGCTGACATAAGGAAGAGGAGCTGGGGGGGTTTTGTGTAACCATAACAGTGAAACAAATAGACGCTCGAGTGAGGAAAGGGAGCAGAGCTGGCCGCTGCCTTTGTGGGCCAGTGCTGGGGCTGGGGGCAGCTATCTCTTGGGGAAATTTATTAGCGGCAACACACTTGAGAGGACACAAAAGGCTTGCGAACCTCCCAGCACGGCTCACTCCATTTAAAGTCGGCTTTTTAAATCAAAGAAATGGGGCTCTTGACAGCAGAGCTTTGTGCATCTTTTGTGAAGTTCAGATAGTGGGGCTTTTTATTACAGGCTAAATTAGCCCATTTTATTGTTTTGCACTGAGGGATGAGGTCAGTTGACTGAGAATCTTGCTAACAAGGTTTTAGTCCTGTCTGCTTTTTGCAAGTGTTAACACGGGGTATCCACCAGGGCCGTGCACTTGCTGTTAATGAAACAAAGATGAATGGTCTACCAGCCCTGCAAGCTCTCCTCCTTCCCCCACCACTGAGCTGCTCAACTCACGTCAGCGTACTCGAGCTCAGATGCTCCCTGGGGCTCTCATTCCTCCAAGCGCGTTGGGTTTCCTTCTGATTTTGCATGCTTGCACGTTGCTGCTGGAACAGCAAGAAAAGGATGAACTTTGCTGGGCAGGGTGATTGATTGGGTTTGAAAAGGAAATGGGAAAATAGTAGGCATGCTGAACGGTGCTCACCAAGCGTGGTGAGCTCTGAAGGAGCCGTCTGATGCGGCTCATGCTTTTTCCTGGCACCCTTCGCGTACCAAACTTAGGCAGTTACACACTGATTTTTCTCGGGTTCTCGGTCCAGAACTAGCAAGAAGTTTCCCTTGTTCATTCTGCCCTACTTGTTCAGCAGCAACTGCTGGGCTGGTGTTGGCTGTTGATGTGTTGAGTGAGGTTGAGGTTTCTGCTGTCGCCCTAAGATTTGAGTCTTGTGGCTCCTGGGACTTGCAGATGATGCCTTTCTGTGTACTTGAAGGTGATGTCAATGCTTTGAGACATCAGACCAGGAGAATGCTCGGCTCCTGTTGCACAGAAGGAAAGCAGGGTTGGGATAGAGAGAGGATTCCTTGCTGTGCGTGTCTCAGGAGCTGCCCTCAGCTGAGGCTAAAAGCAAACTCAGCTTTAGCAAATTCTCTTCTGCTTAACCTTTTGCACTGTGTTTAGCCAACGTGCCTTTCTTTGCATTATCTTTTCCTTGAGGAAACACAGTCATAATCCTGGTCACTTATAGGATGCAGGCTATCAGCTCTCCTTGAGGTGTAAATCCAACCTTATCAGGAAGAAAAAGCTTTCAGCCTTCCTTCCTTGCCTCTCGGAGACAAGTACCAAGTCTACTTTTGTGGCTGTTTTATTTCAGCTTATCCCAGCAGTGCTGTACACTCCCCATAACCCTGTGGAAACTGGGGAGCTTTAACCACCTAAAGTGAGGGAAGGGCATAAATTAGCTCAGGTATCAGTCAGGGGTGGGGGTGATTGAGGTTCAGTGTGCAGAAATAGCAGCTGGAAGGATCTTCACATCATCAGCTTGAAGCAAAGTGCCTTGGCCAGATTGGGTGTCCTCCTCTGGAGGAGTCTCCAAAGGGGCAGCCTGGGTCATTGCTCTGAACTGTCTTTGAAAACAGGGGTGATAATATATGATATGAGCAGCCCCAGGGCTCCTTCAGGGCTTTGCTTAGGGCTGGGCGATGTCCTGTCGGTCACACCACAGCCAAGATCCCCGTGCAGGTCACACTGTCAGGTGGTGGCCAGAGCTGGCTGGAAATGGGACGTATTCTGCAAGACAAAAACTTGTCAATCACCGTTTCCCCAAAACTGCCTCCTTGTTTTTGGTGGTTACATTGAAATACAAAAAGCTGGAACAGTACTGACAGAACTGCTTTACAGTTTCATTTAAAAAAAAAAACAAAACACCAAGGGAAAGGCAAAAAAAGACTAGTTCTTAAAATAGAAAATTGAATACCACTTTGCAGACTTTCTGTTAATTTTGTAAAGGTTATTCACAGGAAACAATGGCTAATAAGCTTAAGCCTGTGCTCAATTTTAGGGTGGCGTTGTGTAGCACCTGAGAGCTGTCCAGACATTTTGGTTAGGTGCTGCAGAGGTGGATGTGCTAACCTGAAAATGGAAGAGGAAAACCCCAGAAAGCCATAAGCTGCCCCTGCTCCTTGGACCAGGCGGGTGCAGTCAGGGCCACAAAAAAATGCTTTCCCTATGGATCTCTGCCAAAAGTGCAAACAGCACTTTATCCTTTATTTTTTTTCTTCTTAGTGAATTCAAAGGTGTGTGTTCGTAGGAGGCTGAGCTCCCTGTGGACTGAGTGGCACCCAGGGCTGGACCATGTGCAGCTGGTGTGAAGGCAGATTTGGCCTGTAATTTTAAAAATATCCTTTGGTTTTCTGTGGGGCTCCTTGCCGATCTGGCCAGACTCTGTTCAGAGCTTCTGGTTCCTATTATACAACCAAGTCCTCCTCCTAGTTTTGCTGTAATTCTCCTTTTACTCCTGATGCCTTTGCCATGTTTTTCTATTATTAAAAATATTCCCCCCCTAATTAAAGTATCAACTCTAATAATCTGAGTAGTAAAATTTTGCCTTATGTAACCGTCTGCTGAATAAACTAGTTTTTGGCATTACAGTTAAGCAGGCCTGGTGGTTCTTCAGGAAACTAAAGAGCGATTTCTGCTCGGACTTTTGGGCTGCTCCGTTCACTACATAGCGAGCGGCCCATTAAACAGTGTCAGCGCCTAATGAGCTTCTTCTGTGCCCAGTTCTCATTTAGCTACTGCAAACCCTCTCTTTTTTTTTTCTGATTATCAGATGCATTTCTAATCTCTTTCTGCGTCTGCGGCGCTGTTGTAGGTGGAAAATTGAGGCGAGGCAAGATGCGGAAAGGAAGGGCGATGCCTTTTATGAGACCAACCGATGGGGTGGGAAAAGCTTTGAAGCCAGTAAACAGCTTTTAGAACTGGGCAGGGCAACTCCGCAGCCCTGCAGAGCTGCGCTGGACTGGGCAGGAAAATTAATATTTTTTGCGTTGTCCACTGGACACTGCTGATTTTTCTTTTTTTGCCTTGAGCTGTCAGTGCTGTATGGTGGCCTCCCTGCCACTGTGATGATCTTTCGGAAAGGTGCATTTTGGTCTGTGATGCACCCGTGTCTTCACACCTCCTGGAGCAGCCCCAGATGAGTGGTTTCACCCGGCTCCTTTTGGGTGACACGCCGGTGTCAGGGAGGTGGCTCTGTCACGTATTTGCTTTTCATTTCTCGGTGACGTTTATCCCCTTGGGCTGGGGCTGGTGGCTCTGCATTCCCCCCTGTCCCCCTGACGATGCTCTGTCCTTGCCTCCCCGCAGGGTGACATCCAGCAGCTCCTGATCGTGGCGGACCCCCGAGCAGCCTACGATTACTGCGAACACTACAGCCCCGACTGCGACACCGCCATCCCCGACTCCCCCCAGTCCCAGGACCCCAACCAGGATGAATATGTAAGTCAGCTGCAGGCTTTGGGGATGATTTGGGGGGCAAACCTCCCGTATCGTGATTGTGGATGTACTTCGCTTATTCCTCTCTGGGATAACTCATTAGTAAGGGCCAAGAGAGAGCTTGTTTTTAGGATTTGCAGGTTCTAGTCTTGGCTTTTGCCCTTGGGAATTTTCCCTTCCTTTCTGTGCTCTTGCTGTTTCCAGAGACTGAAATGAGTATTCACTTGGGAGTTCAAAAACTTGCAGGACAGACAAGCTGAGGGGAGTGTGAAATACTGACCTTCCCTGGCGGGTCGAATCCAGTCCAAAATAGGCACCTGTTTCTAAATTTTAAATTTTACTGTTGAACACGTAAAAAGATTAAATAGTTCTTTTTCAATATTCTTTGAAGCAACAGGTGTTGCCCATGTATTTGACATTTGAATTTCATTTTGGCAGAAATGCTTCTAGCTCACCCATATAATCTGTTCTGCTCAGTATTTTTTCTACCAAAAAAGAAAAGAAAGAAAAAAAGATTGATGCAAGATATTTTTCTATTTCTGCTGCTCAATTAGAAATGACTGGGCGTGACTGGTTTCCAGAAAAGCATCACCTGAATTTTACACGTGTTTAAGAGGTCTTAGGCTCAGTTCACAGCAATTAAAGTTTCTGGCATCCTCAGCTGCTTCTCAGCATCTTGGCTGCTCTCTCGGTCTGATTTGCCGCTCCGTGTGCTCTCCTGCATTCAGCTGGTCTCACATCTGTGGGCTCCTGTCGAATCTCCACAAAGCCGTAATGCTGGCTTAGCTTTGGGATTGAGTTAAAAGCCTGAGCCTAGCTGGGCTGTGGGGAGCGAGCGATGCTCGCAGGCAAGGCACGGCCGCCCAGCCCTGGGGAAGCACCGTAACCGCTCCGCCAGCACTTTTGGAGAAACAATAAATACGTAAAATAAAATAGACTTTGGTACAGTCAAAATACGTGGTAGTAGGAAAATAAAACTCTTCTCTCAGAGCCAGCAGCTCAACAAGGGCTGGCTTGTCTTCGGGCTGTGTTGCTCTGTGTAAGAATAACTCTTCCACACGCCGGCGTCTGCCGCCAGCGAGAGCGATGGACTGGCAAAGAAATTTGCCATGCCCGGCTGTAACCAAACGTTTCGTTTGTATTTCATTTTGAAGAATGACTGACGCCTTGTGGAAAGCGCTGAAAATATCTGGCTTTTAAAGACCTTTTGCCTGGGGGCTGCGGGTGGATGGGGAGTCACACGGATGCCATTAGTGCAGTCTGAGCAGCTGCGTGGCTCGAGTGTTTTCTTCCCCTCTCTGAATATGTCAGATGTGTGACACGGGTGGTCTCAACAGTCTGAGGCTTAAAAAAACCCAACCAAACGTGCTTGAGTGCTGCCATCTCATTTTCTACTTCTCCTCTTTGCAGTACACTGACGGGGAGGGAGAAGGTGACACCTACTACTACGAGTACCCCTACTACGAAGATGTTGACGAAGCTGTAAAGCCAGAAGCAACCCCCACCAAACCCAGCGCTCCCCAGGTGGCTGCTGGAGAGAGACCTGAAACCAAGCAGGTACCGACGCTGGCTCCTGGCAAAGTTGGGGCTGATAAAGTAGCACCTTTATAGAGGGGAAGAGGAGGAGGATGCAGAATTTTGTTTTTATTTCTCTGATCCTGGCGTTTTGTTTCTGCAATAGGACTATCCTGCTCCCACGTTGTCACCTGACACGGAGGACCCCAGCAAGCCACCGAAGGGGGATGATGCGGTGGATGATCCTCTCGTGGATGAGTACAACTATGAAACCATTAACGAGGAATACTTCACGCCTCTGCCCTATGAAGACGTCAACTACAACGAAGAAGTAGACCCCCAGGGCGGACTCACTGAAAACGCGGTGGAAGCTGAACTCCCCACAAGTACCGTCATCACCTACAATGAGACCGATGTAATTTTAAAGGATTTTTCTTTTTCCTTTCATTTTGTTTTTTTTATTAATTCTAGTATTTCATAGCCTTAAGAGCAAACGAGATGTGATTATTCATACGGTGAATCTGTAAGTAGTTTGTTGGAAGAGGAAGTTTCTTGTAAATTATTTGCACTCCAGATATTTCAGGGTGTGTGGAACAGAGATATTTAGAATTTGGTTGAGGATTATTCCCCTGGAAAAATCTGTTCATGTTGACATCTGCATTTCCCTGTGTGAAGACAAAAAGAAAAATGAGGATTGGTGTTAAAATCTGAGTAAAACCATTATTTCAAAGCTATTAATATGTATTTCAAGGTCCTTTTTTCATTTTATCATTCCTACAGAATAGCATCTTTATGTTTTTTTCAGATTGACATTTTTAAAAAAACCCAACCTTTCAGTGCTGGACCAAACCTTTGATTTCAAACTGTGTTCACCCAGAGAGAGCCCCTTCATTTTATGCACAGCTCTGCTCAAAGATGAGATCAGTCTAGATCCCAGAACTGACGTTTCTGTTGGAACAATTCATGTTTTCAGTTATCCATACGTTAACATGCTTCAGCTGAAAAATGTTGTACTTGAGACTCCTTTATCCTTAAGACTTGCCCCATTCTTGCCTTTTCTATTGGTGCTCCAATAGATGAGCGTTGGTCTCATCCTTAGATGAGACTGAGATAACCTGCCATGACACTGCGTGCTCGGAGCTCACTGTGCAAGGAAATAGTTTTGCTAGATGAGGCAAACCCTTCATTATCCAGGAGCCATCAGCAAGGGCTGTTGATAGTGGGATAACGTTTCCTAGGAGGTAGGATGGGATTTGGCAGAGTTTTCTCCTTCTCAGATGGAGAGGAATTAGTTAATCAAAATGCAAGGCTTTCCATGAGGTGCTGGAGGGTGGCAAAAGAGACAGCGAAAGTTGGCCAACGTGTCTAGAGTTGGATCTGGAAGCTTGAATGAGAAGGTGTCGGGGGAAATGTCCAAGTAAAGAGCTGAGCAGCTGGAGCGAGGCGGGAGGGGAGCCAGCTGCCTTGAGGGCTGGTGGCACGGTGGGGACCGAGTCCAGCCAACCGGGGATAAAAGAGATGTGGTGGAGGAAGAGGTTGCTCAGCCCGAAACGATACACAGAGAGAAAGAGAAAAGGCTCCAGCGTATTGAGGAAGTGAGCGCCAACCTGAGGGAGCCCACGGATGGGAAACGTTTCTGTTTCCTGACAAAGAGCCAGAAATCTTTGGCCAAGCTTGGACTTTCTAATAGAGAGGAATTAAAGATTGGACAGCGTGACCTTAAAAAAAAAAAAATGTTGGAAAAGGAAATAAGAGGCTCAAGGGCCACTTTAGCTGTCAGGCAAAGGAAATGGAAGAGGAGGAAAGTGCAGGTAGGGAAACACACGGTGAAGCTTTTCTGCATGAAAGCTCAGCCCCCTCTCAGCCAAGTGTCTCACGGGGAGGGGGTGGAGGCTGTCCCCCTCCAGTAGCTGTGGAGCCCTGCCGGTTGTGGGACCCGACAGGATAACGTTGGTCTAGTGCAGGTTGGTTGTTTTTAGCATCCCTTCACACAGCCCTGCCGCAAGGGCGGGACGTGGCCGTCGCTGCTGAACTTCACCTGCCTGTGGTTGGGGAAGAATTCCTAATTCCTACAAGGGGTTTTGGAGCTGTCCCAGAGTTGGGTTTCATTACGGCTAATAACAGTGATAAATGCCAGCGAAGCAGTTCCAAGGTGCAGTAGGCAGCAATACCCCTGTGAACCAGGGGAGCTGGGGACGGATCCGTTGTGTTCATTGCCTGCCACTCATCGGGCAGTTGGCTTTACTTGTCCAGATGCACAACCCAGGGCTTCATACATGCATCATGTTCTCTAAAGGGAAATCTAAAAGATGATCTAAATGAAGCTGTTATCACAACTTTTTGCACACCGATTTTTTTGGACCTCCCCTTTTCTTTGTGGACTGTTTTCTCATTCAGGTTGTCTCACAGCATTGTTGAGGAGATTATTTTTAGACTTTTTTTTTGTTTTTTTTTCTCCAAAGCACCAGCAAATCTTAGCATGGAGAACTACCTACCCGGCTATTCAAAATACATCTTTCCGTGCAAATTGACTTGGGGACCTTAATAAAAATATCGAACCAGACATTTCTGACGTTCATTTCAAGACGTGCAATTTGAAAACACCTTGTTATGTTATCCCCAAAAGCTTTATACCAAGATAAACAGGTTTTAAGGTTTCAAAGTGCAGTGAGATAGAAGATTTTGAGCAGGATTAAAGACGTGTGTGACAGCACTGGATCCATTTGAAGAGTACAAAGGAAAAACAACGCTAACTTTTCCAGGTTTTCTAATTGAGTGATTGCCAGGCTGTAGTTTCTGCAAAGACCAGTTGGTATTTGTTGAGGTAAAAGCAGCAAAGTGATGATTGCCTTAGCACTAGGCTTATTCTTATTTTAAAACCTCTTGCATTTAAATACAGATGCTCATGCTTATGGGTGCTGAGCAGGGCTGGCACAGAAACAAAGTCTGCAAGTACTGGTGGCATTTAGGTGATTTTTGAGTTCATAGCAGTGAGGAGATAATTTCTCTGGGAAACGCTGGAAAGAATTCAATTTTATGGACCGTTTTGATCATTACCTGGATGAGAAAGAAACAAAAAAAATATTATCTGCACATATTCTTCTTTACCATGCTGTTCAGGCTACAGGATGCCAAGAGACTGTTGCCTGCCAGGCTGCAGAAAGCACAGGGTATGGAGAAAAACAAGGAAATTCTGATACTTGTCTAGATGCCTGTGCTTGTGGTCCATAACATCTGTTGCTGTAAGGATTCAGAAAGGATTCAGGGATTAACATGTCAGATTTGTAAAAAATTTCTGTGCTTGCTCTTTGGACAAGCACAGTAGGAACTTGAAACCCAAACTAAACAAACAGGAGATTTTTGTAGAAGCGAACTTGGATTTTTCCACGTTTCCTCCTGTAATTGGTTACTCATAGGGACACCTTTTGGGTTTGATGTGTGTTGTAAACACGTGGCTGGATGTGTGACTTTTTACACTTAATAATCCAGTGTCTCTGATACTGAGGCTGTGAGAAATGAGTTGGGCTTGGAGTCTGAAACTTCCATTCCCTGATTCTTTAGTCCTTTAGTGTTTGTGAGATCCTCCTGATGTGAGCTGTTGCTCTGTGTTGTGTTCTGTTTTCCTCACTCAAACTTTTACACTCACGGTTATTTCAGGGCTTGACAGAAAAAGGCTGGGGAAAGCCAGGGAATATGATTTGAAGTAAAGATCCTCCCATCCTTCTTGCGTGCCACTGGAGAAGACCCTTAGAGGTCACTGGGGACCTTAAGTCCACAAGTTAACTCTTTTTATGCCTTTTATTTGCAAGTATTATTATAAAGCATCCTCACTTTACAAAAACCACAGTCTCCTCTTTATATTTCCAACCTGTGCATCCTAGAGAGATTCTCAGCCTGACGTCTTCTTGCTCTTTTACTTCTAGGCTGCTCAAGGAGGAGAAGATCTGGATAAAGATTTCACCGAGGAAACGATAAAAGAATATGATGGGAACTATTACGACAGCTATTACGACCGAACAGTCTCTCCTGACATCGGCCCCGGCATGCCTGCTAACCAGGACACCATCTACGAAGGGGTAAGAGAGTTAATTTTCCATCGAGGTTAAGCCCGGTTCGTAATATTTGACTTCCCATGATCTATAGCGTAGAGGTGAGCAACACAGAACCCAGTGAGAGCATCTTCACTGGGATCCATCCACCTGTCGTGAGTGTGTTTCGCACGAGGAGGAGGAAGAGGAGGAGGTGCCCCGTTCATTTTCTGCACAAACATCAGTGGTCCTTTCATGGGAGAAGTTGTCCCTGGATCTCCAGCTCCTGCTCGGCGTGGCAGTGTCTTCTCTGACTTTGTGTTTCCCTTGTGTGCTGCAGATCGGTGGCCCCCGGGGTGAGAAAGGACAGAAAGGGGAGCCTGCCATTATTGAGCCGGTAAGGACCAGCTGGGGTTTTGGTGGGTGGTTTTTTTTCTTTTCCCCTCAAGAAAAAGGATCCAAGGCGTGTGTTTGGTACATCTTGATGCTCTCAGTGGTACTGCTGGGAGGAAAATTTCCCGTGGAAGAATTATTTGGTTCATTTAAAACCCTTTAATGTAAAATACTGTCATTTTTTAAAAAAACCCCAAACAAACAAAGCTTCAAGAAGCAGCCTAAATTATGAAGGAAGTGCAAAATTTCCTGTGAAATCTCTCATTTACCAGAATAAAGCTTAGGCCTTTTGAAATTGAAGCTTTAGGCAGAGGACTTGTCTTCCTCTCCAGGGGTTTCAAAGCGCCCCCAGCTCAGCAGCAAGACCCTCTCCCCAAGGCGCCTGCAGCTGGTGGCCAGGTCATATCCTGACCTGAACTTGCAGCTTGGGGCCGGCTTTAATTGTGCAACTAATGGGTTCATCTCTGTGGAAATAAAAGGGTTCTCCCTGCACACAGCTGTGGGAGGAGAGAGGTTTGCTCCTGTGCCTGCTCCAGGCTCCCACCAGCTTTCCAGAGAAACCTTGTCTTGTGCCAGGAGTGGAACCTGGTGTGAATCCTTCTTTGCAGTTCTGCCCTGGCCTGTTTCTAAGGTTGTTTCTCTTCTTAAAGAACGGTTATAAACTGCCTGTACCTTTTGCAGCCTGTAAAAACATGGGTGCCCAGCTGAGCACCCGCTGAGGTGAGGATGGAGCTGGTCCCCAGCTGCCGCCGCGATGGGGACGGCTGGTGTTTGCTCAGAGGTGCCCCTTGAGCAGAGCAAGAGGACATTGGTCGATGTCCGTGTGTCTGTCCCTTGTTGGGTGTCAGGATGCTGAGGTCTCCCCGGGCTGGCGATGGGACTCCGGCTCCTTGCAACCACCTCCCCTGAGCCTCGTCCCCGAAGGGCCGAGCCTGCGCTCGCTGTGTGCCAACCACTCAATTAATTTTGCTTGGCAGAGGGCCAGCGGGGTGCCCAGCGTCGTGGTGGCACTTCCCATCGCTCAGAGGCCGTTATTTTTTTTTCATTCTTCCTCCCTTCTTTGCCTGATGCTTTTGCAGATAGTGGTGGTGGTGGTGGGGAGAAGCTGGGATGCAGCAGCGGAGCTCAAAAACCCGAGCAAATGCCTTACACAAACCTTTCCTTCCTTCTCTTCCTTTCTGGGTCTCGCTCTCACTCTGCAAACAAAAGGAGGAACAAGCGATTTGCTTATGGGAGGTGTGGGAAGGGTGGGGGGCAGCTGAACCCCACGAAGATAAAGGCAGAAACTCAGCCTCGACCTGCCCAGAACCAATCTGAAACGCTACAGAGCGAACAAACTAGTTAAGTTTAATCATCCAGAAAGAATTTGGCTGCCTTCGCTGTTTCAAAACACTAGAGCACGTATCGCTTTTGCCAGAAAGTAAACAGGACCAAATGCTGCTTTTTCCCTCTCTGTGCAGTTTCTCTCCAGCCGAGAGAAATTCAGATTTGCTGCACTCTTTAGCTCTTTTTTTTTTTTTTTTTCCATGGGAGCTGCAGCAGAGCGGGACTAAAAACTAAACTAAATTGGATTCTGCTGGGTTTTCTCTCCTCTCCATCCATCCCGCCTGTCCTTCAATCCTTGCTCTGTGCTGACGCTCGCTGGAGGCTGCGGGGAGCGCAGGGCGAGGGGGGCTGCACCGGGGAATAGGGGGGACATCCCCCACGAGACCTCGCTGCATCCCAGCTCTGGGGGCTCCAGTCACCTCCTTAAACCTCTCAGTCCTTCGAGGCGAGGACCCTGCTGCTCACTCCTGCCTTTGGAGAGGGTTTGAGCAGCCTTTCCGTGTGTTGCAGCCCTCCTTAGGGCTGTTTCGGTGACACTTTTGGGTGGCATCTGGGTGCTGGTTGAGTGAAATCACAGAATCACGCCCTGTTTTCCCCTGGGACAGTCCCAAATCCACAGTTTGCTTGCTGTTCCCAAAGCAATCGCCTTGGTGGCATTCTCCCACTGGTCCTGGTCCCAAAACCCTCCCACGTTTCCCTCGCTCCTGTTGATGAGCAGTCGAATAAACAGCAGAGATTTCTTGCTGAGGAGAATCTCCAGATGTCCCTGCAGCTAGAGCTCAACATAAACCAACAGATAAATATGGGAAGATGCCAAGGATGTTTGCATTGCAAATTGGCTAATTAGCCCAGACTCTTTACCCGTGCGGAGGAAGCCTCTTTCCCCGTGCGGAGGAGCGTCCCGAGGCTCTGCAGCCAGCCATGGGAAGCAGAGCTTTGGTGCTGTGCATGCTCAGACCGTTGTAATGCTGACCCCCAGCAGCCTAAAAATGTCCTAAAATGTCCAAAAGTGAACCTATGGGGATGTGGCTCTCTACATCAGCTTGGAGACAATGACTTGTTTGTGTTTTGGAGCCTGCCGTTCCCAAATACACCAGCGTTTGTCTCAACAGTGATGGGGTATCCATATGGGGAAAGGTTTGCTGGGACCTCTGGGATTTGCTCATTGTGTGTCTGAAGGAAGAGCCAGGGCTTAGTGGATGTCCTGGGGGACACCTTCTTCATCCAGCATAGCTTGTCTCTTCTTGTTAGCTTCCAAGAGCAAAGAGCTCATACTTGGTGCAGGTTGGAGGAACGTCAAGTAGGTTTCACTCCAAATTCCCACCCAGAAGAGAGCAGTGAAATTGCTGTTAAAATGGACGTGGGGCAAAGTCCGTGACCTAAATCCTTTAGTGGTGAAGAACAACTGCACAAGGTGCTTCTGAGATGAAAGGGGCAGAAATTTCCCCCTAACACACTCAAACGAAGCAGAAACCAGTTTTTAAACAAGGTGGTAACGAGTCATAAGGACACTGGGAAAGACAGACAATAGTGTTTAACTGTGCATTAGTGGTGCAAGAAGCCTGCTTCCCACTAACGGAAGCAAGGATGGCTCATGGCAGCATGTTTTACCCTATTTTTTTGCTCCTCTCTGGGCTTGGAGACTGTGACTGTTGGGGCAGGGATGCCTGGGTTTTCCTCTAGATGTTTCAGATCCGTTCAGGTCAGCAATCTCTGCTGCCGCGGGGTCGTCTGAGGCTTTTGGCACCAGAGCCTCAGCCTAGGAGACCGGCCAAGGATCACCCGAGACCAGTCCCTTCCCTTGCTTCCTCCCACATGAGCCAACTGCTTATCTACAGACTTTTTTTATGGGCGGATTTCATCAGGAGAGATGCCTGTATTTGCCACAGATGAGCTGGCGAGCACTGGGACTGCTTTGGCTTGACCTGGGAGCTACTGGAGGCACAGTCACTGGTCCAGAGATAAAAGGGGGGTGGTGGCCATGGGACTCTTCCCAACAGATTGTCCTGATGCCTACTGGAAAAGCATTTCTCAGGTTTATTGGGAAGTTTCTTTCCTGCCTTTTACATACTCATGAGGATTTTTAAAAAAAAAAAGAAAGAGCTCAATTCTACTGAGCACACGGTAGAACTGATTTAAAGTTATGACAAAATATTTAGATTAAAACGAATGGAATAACATTATTCTAGCATTTTGCCCACACAGTGATTTCCTAGGTACACAGAGTAAATCACAGCATGCAGCCTGTTGGGAAAGTAATTTGAAAAAAAAATAATAATAAAACCTTGCAATTTGATTAACTTTTTTTTTTTTGGAAGCTGCTTGGATCTAGAAACAGCTTTTTTTTCCTGAAGAGGAGCAGTTCTGCTCCAGCATCATTGAGGCTGAACATGGCCCAGGATTTGCCCTTTGCCCAGTCATGAGCTCAGGGAGAAGGGCTGTGGTTCGGAGGGTGACGCCGTGCCAGGGAGAGGGTAGTCTCAGTGCTGGGGTAAGGGGCTGGTTTGCTGTACCTCCTGTGAGTCAAATAGACAACAAATAGGCAAAAAAAAAAAAAAAATGGGCAGTGTCTCTTGTGCCTTCAGCAATGGGGACACAGAAGATGTCATCCAGAGAAAGTGGAAACCCTTCAGCTCTGGGATGCCTGGGCTGAGCAGCAGGATCTGAAATGTTTGAGAACAGATAAAGCTTTGCAGCTCTGCAGTCAAAGGGACTCTGAGGATGTGCTTTGCTAATTGTTTTTTTCCTTCTTCCCCTTGCTTAGGGCATGCTGGTGGAAGGCCCTCCTGGACCCGAAGGCCCGGCAGTAAGTGCCACTTTTCACTTTTCTGCGCCTTTCATGGAAGGGTGCGCGCAGCTCCGGGGTGCTGGATGCACGTGGAGGGCTCAGCACCCAAATCTGCTGGGCTCTGTTGCTTCCATATGCCACACATATGTACAGAGCGCTTCGGGGTTGATTTTCTCATGCAAAAACAAACAGAAAGCTCTAATTCTTTTTCTGCTCGTTATACAAATGTTACAAATAATAACATGATTTGCTTTAGTGAGTTATTTTTTCCCTTTTCCTTTCTACATTAGGGTCTTCCAGGACCTCCAGGACCAACTGGACCTGTGGGCTTAATGGGTGATCCTGGTGAGAGAGTGAGTACCCATGTTTTTCTCCTCTTTGGCTGAAACCTCTGGTCATTTTACGTGTGCAGAGTGGGACTGTGGTGTGTCACTGGAGCCCTGAGATACTGCTTATGCTAGAATAGCAATCTTCTCTGATTCAGCCCCAAAAGGAGCTCATGGTAGGGTACAGGGCAGACCTTTGCACCCAGGAGCAAAGGGTCGAGGAACAGTCATGCTGGTCAAATGGATTAAACAGTTTTCTCCAGGTTAAAACCAAGAGTAAGGCTGACAAACCCTCTGCTCTTTGTTTGGTCCCTTTGGCACGTTCTGGTGTGGGAACTGGCCTGTGGCACTGGGAAAACACACAAAATAACTGCTAGTGCAGTAAAATGAAGCTCAGCCACGATTCTGCATCCTCATTCCAACTGGTGTCACGAGTCCTGGCAGAGAGGTTTGGGTTTTGATTGGGTCCAGGGTGATCCCAGGGTCATGCCAAGCAGCCCTGCTATGGGTCCTTCCTTCTGCCCGTTTTGTGTCCCAGACTGGTGTCACAGGAAAGGGGACTTTTGTGCAGCATCTCGCCTTGGCTGTGGATGCTTTATGGGTCTGCGCCAGCAAGCGCTGGAGACTGATTTGTGTACTTCAGCCACGCAGTAACTCAGGTTTTGCAAGTTTAGTTTTGATGTTACTTTAAATCAGTTTTGTGGCAGCTACTGCTTGCTAAACTGCTGCCTGCAAGAAACCTCCAGCTTCGGGGTGTCTCATCGAAGGCAGCTCCTCCCGTGCGCTTTTTTGGTGGACTGTGACCCCTAATCCCATTTTCAGCACCACGTATGTATTCATTATTGCTGTGTCCTCACCTGGGATCAGGAATGACTTGCAGCTGAGCCGCTCACCCATGGTTTGAGCCAATTTTCTCTGCCAGGTGGAGGCAGCCAGGCAGCAGCTACCCGTGCACAGCTGCCTGGGCAGACGGGGACCAGTCCTGCACCCAGGGGCAATTTTGGCCTCAGATTCAGCATAGCACAGTCAGGCACAGAGGCTGAGGTGGAATCAAACTCAGATGCCAGAGCTGCTTGGTTTGAGTCTGAAACTAGAGGGAGCGCACACGGTGCTCTAGAGCAACATGGGTTTGGGTGATGGAGCACCCAAAATAGAGGCTGCGTTGGCAGAAAAGCGGTTCCTGTCTCGATGCAGCCCAGCGGAACGGCGTGCGGGGCTGCAGGTCGCAGCAGTCGTCTCGCGTGAGTAGCTTCATTGATTTCAGCAGGGCAAGACCAAATGGAGCTTGGAGCTTGACACCGTTTCGGTGCCTTGGTGCATCTTGACATTACGTGTGGTCAGATGTGCTTTCAGAGTAGCTTCTGGTGGACTGCTGATGTGCTGCTGATGAATGGGGCTCCCGGCAGCCACA
Source organism: Apaloderma vittatum (assembly GCF_000703405.1). NCBI lineage: Eukaryota > Metazoa > Chordata > Aves > Trogoniformes > Trogonidae > Apaloderma > Apaloderma vittatum. The sequence continues at coordinate 41,233 of NW_009716416.1, forward strand.
ATGCCAGCCTCCACCTGTGGCTTTTCGTGGGCCGTGGCCTGAGGCATCCTGACAGTCCCGTGAGCAAAAAAGGGGAAAAAAAAGGTGAATTTCTGAAAGCGGGCTTGGCTGGAGGTCTGTTTTTCCAGGGTTTCTCCTGGAAAGCACAGGAGGGAGGAGAAGAGCAGCGATGCGGATCGCAGGAGATGCGCCCGAACACGTCGCATCCCGCTGCTGTCGGTGCTGTCGCCCAGCGAATGCAGAATGCCTTCCCGAGGAAGGGAGCACTTACCAGCAAACACTTCCCTAATCTGATTGCTGAGGTCCTGAGAAGGTTTTTCTGGCAGATAAGGCAGCCCCTGGCAGGCTCACGTGTACCGCAGCATCCTGCACACACCCGGTGGTTGGTTTCAGATAGAGAACCGCATCCCCTTTTCCTCCTGGGTGCCTGCGAAGGATAAGCTGGGGTAGCCCAGGCTCTCTGTGTTTGCAGGACTTCTGGTGGATTTTAGTCAAATTCTGCATGGACAAGGTGGGCCCTGTATTTTTTTTTAGATTAAGGCCCTTCAGTGTCGTCTTGGTCTCTGGGGACTCGGCTGGGGGCTGCTGACCTGCTGGTTTCTGCACTCCAGCCTTGCTGTGAAGATCCCCACCTCATTTACACTCTTGCTGTATTTATTGGTTTTTGATGGAACAGTAATAACGTTTCTTGTGGTTGTGACATGTTTGAGAAGGAGAGGCCCTGGCTATGCTCCATCGATCGGTGCCTGCAAGCTCAGAAAGTCAATACAAAGCTGCGGGCTCAGCCCATAGCCCAGAGCCAGGGTCACTGCTCAGAGAGGTTGTCTTAACCCTTGAGATACCATGGGTTACGTTCTTCCTGCACTGCTCGGGCAGAAATACCAAAGGGGAGGGCTCTGTGTCCTTGAGTGTTGGACTTAGATGACGGCCGAGCTGGGCAAGGTCCCAGCGGCGTTTTGCATCTTGCAGAGGAGCTGTGTGGCTTCATCAGGTCCTTGGTGGGTCTTCATCCTGCACGGGTGCTGCATATTGCTTAGATTTTTCTTCCTCTCCACTTGTTTTGCTGCTTCTGTTCCAAAGGATTCAATTGCCTGGCAGGATGGATGCTGACCCTGATGACGAAGGAATCTATTTCTGCCGTTTGTCCAGGCAGATGCAGATGTTTGCTGGCCAGGCTCCTCGTGAACGGCCGTGCAAAGCCAATCAGCAGCAGACACACTGTCCCCAATGATGCTGCTCCACACCCTGAAATGAAAAGCATAATTTGCATTCTAGCACAGACGGCACATCCTGCTTTTCTGAGTGTCCAGAACAGAATGTAATACAACATATTGTGCATAGAGAAGTGATGAACTTGCAGAGCCAGCAACTGCAACTGTATTGAAAATACTCCTTTTCAATTAGAGCAGCTCCTCTTTTAATTTGTTTATTATTAACTCTCCACATAGCTCATGAATTTACATGACACTTATATGTGTACAGTGAGGAACGTTTCCTCCGCCTGCGTCTGATGGAAAGACTTTTTATTTGCAATCAGGCAGGTGCACTGAATTAATATACCAACAATATTCAGCTATGTTAATATTGGCCAACACTCATTTAGCTCCGTTTTATTCATCATGTCAGTTTGTTCGTTTATCCCAGTTATTTTGCAGCGCGAGGAAGAGCTTGCGTCACCGGCAGAGCTGCAGAGCAGCCTGTTTGTGGGAGGTTCCGGAGGACTCGTCTAGGGGGCGAGGGTGGTTTGGGATGGCTTAGGAATGTTTCTTCGAGCAGTGGGAAGAAGGAAATACAGCACGAGAGAGCTATTTCATGGGTGCTCCGGATTGGAGTGAAGGAAGTGGGAAAATGTGCTCCTTTGAGCGAGATGAGCTGTAGCTTTAGAGCAAACTGCAGCTCTGTCTCCGGCCCCGCCGTGCGCTGGAAATCTGGGGTGTCTGGGTGCTCAGGGCTTGATGAGCCTGGTTTTGGGGAAGGCTGGTCGCAAAGCAGTGGCTCTGTCGTCCAAGCCTGTGCAGGCATTGCATCCCAATGGGCTTAGCCCCCCTGAGGATGGTTTTGCATCTCAGAGGTGTAACAGGGCTCTCAGATCCTCCTGGGGTTCTAAAAGGCTTGACATTTTCACAGTGTCCTGTCCCTCAGATAAGTGCTGCCTTACCTAGAAGACCCCAAATATTGCAGGAAACAGCTTCTGTTCCATAATTTTCTAAACGGGGCTGAAAATGGCAGAAAAATCATCCTAGAGAGAGACTTAAAGCGAATTTTGAGGGTCAATACTATGGGCTGCTGGGCACTGCTGCTGCTCGAGGAGCCTGAGCGCTAACACACCAAGGTATCAGTTTAAACATTCCCTTGAAATATTGCGTTAGTGTTCACGCTCAGCATGGCATTTTAGAGCACTGCACCAAATGAAAGTTGAAGTCCCCATCTCTGGCTGCTGTATATCAGCAAATCTCGATTTACATAACGAGTGACACAGATTTACACCAACAGCGAGTCTGGCGTGCTGCATTCCTTAAAGGCATTCATGAATTTAAATTTGCAAAGTGCTTTACAGGTTTGATTTTCCTCTGTGCAAGTGCCCCCTGCTACTCCACCCCACAAGGAGGAGACCTCACATACCCAACCTGAAACAAAAAGAAGCGTTTACGTATAAAAACATTTCATCCACATTTGTCAGGCAGAGTACACGTGGAGAGATAAACAAGCTCCTTCCTGTTCCATCATATGCAGGACTGGAGTTAAAGGAGCCGAGAGACATGGGAGAAGGTTTATTATATAAAATGAGCCTGGCCTAAATTATTTATTATGCTTCTGCTCCAACAGATGGGTCTGCCCTCTGCACCTTGTCGGCAGAGTCAGGGACTGGTGTCAGCCAGACTAAGTAAACACCATGAACGTAGCATCGTGAGCCCGTCTTGAAAAATGGATGGGCTGCTGTGCTATGCTGTGTCCCTTCAGCACTGAGGGACCTGCTGGCATTGTCGTTTTTGTTGTGGGGCTCAATTTTTGCTGATAAATCAGGAGCTGCAGGGCTGCGAGCAGAGTCATTACCGTGGGGCAGAGCTTGGCTCCTGCTGGGGAGGAGCTGATAGAGGTCCAGCCTGGCCGGGGTGATGTGTGGGCTGGGGGACTGGTGGCTTTCACCCCACCCATCCCGGTGCTAGGCTCTGACTGAGTGCTTGAAACTCAGACTTGGATGTTTTGGGTTCCTTTTTAAGAGGGAGATGATGAGGGAAATGCGAGGTAGAACGTGGTGCAGAGGGGGCAGAAGCAGCGGAGATGTGAGAGGTGAAAAGAGATGCGCCAAGACGTTACTGAGGGTGATGGGGCAAGGATTACACATCAGATTGGTTGGTTGGGTTTTTTTAATGTTCTGAGTTTTAGGGACTTTGCTACTTATTTCTCTTTCTCTTCTCCCTTTCCCACCATTATCCACGGCCCTTTGTCCGTGGGGTGTGCGTGCAACTTTCTAGGGCAAAATCTGCCTCTTCTGTGTCCCTGTAGCATGTCCACACACATCTGTGATTTGTGGCAGGGTTTTGATTTTACTTCTGGTGCCCGCACATGCTGGAGGACTTCAGGCAGGTTGAAAAGAGTGAGAAAACATCGACGTTTGTTGCTTGCCCTTCCAAGAGCTTTGGTTCTCCGGGGATGGATTTATTATTGCTGTTGACTGAATAGGGGAGTGTCCAAGTCCTCAAGCTGGAGCAGCTGACTAGGCTGTCCTATGTGTCTTGCCATGAGCACCAGGACTCCTCTTGGCATCCTGGGAGGTGATCAAAAAAATCCAGCTCTTTAGGCTGGTGTGAAAATTGCAAGGAAGCGTGCACATTGAGTAGTTGGGTGTCATCCTCATTTGCTGGATGGAGATGCAGATTTGGGTTAACTTGAGCTTTTTGCCAAGTACACGCTTGGGAATACAAATAATCTATGGGCTATCTTAGGAAAATTGGCCGTGTTTGATTATTTATAGCTTCATCAATAGATCTTTTACTGCATACTCATTTCTTTAGTACAAGTTAAAGATACTCAAGTGATGTTAATCAGCACAGCTCCAGTGAGATTCTCAGCGTTTTGCTGATTTACAGCCACTGACAGGATCACTTCGTTGTAGACGGAAGTAGCCTCGTAGGACTAAAAAAAGTCAGAAGAGAGAAAAATGGAATGACCCAGATGACTGAACATGTAGGAAATGTATTTATCTTTCCACATTTCTATCTCACTGACCTGAGTTATGAAGTTTCATTTCTTTTTTTAATAGATTTTAACAGACCCAACTTAACATTGATTCCATTAGCTTGGAACATTGTAAAGGCTTTTATTGCTTACTAAAAAATTCCATATGGCGGACCCTGGAAATACGGGGGCCAGGATGTAAGAAGAAGGAATTACTAAGAAAAATCGCGTGTACTTACTCACGTGCTTCCACAAAGTTTGCCAGAGTGTTGGGATGACTGTGTGCTCAGTGTCTGTCTAGAGAGGGAGCCTTTTGTATTGTGACATACGCCTTTACAGAAACAACAACTTATGTATGGATATAACTGAAATGATGCTCTAAAAGTTGATTTCTTCTCCTTGTAGGGACCACCTGGTCGCCCAGGTCTTCCAGGAGCGGATGGTTTACCAGGACCACCAGGGACGATGCTGATGTTGCCTGTAAGTATAAGCCTAACTGAAAAAAACACTTTTAAATCAGTTGGGCTTCTTGGCTTTGCTACTGTTTAGTGTCTATTCTTGCAGGAGTCTCCCACCTTTTTTATACCAAGGACATATTTTCCTTGGTAGAAAAGATGGATCCAGATGGTTCCCCTTGTAAATTTACTTTTTTGCAAAGCACTGTGACTTCTTCACTGCTCAAAAGCACAGGGCAGGTAGGTTAAAATTTCCAAAGGTGATGAATAAGCTGACGTGTTTCTGACTGGGCATGGTGTTGGACAGTGAAAATCATAAAGAAGCAACTGAGGACACCCCCAAAGGCCCAATTTCCAGGCAGAATCCTCCCTCCCACAGTGAGGAACCTCTAACAAAGCAGGTGCTGAAATTGTAATCACCTGAATGAAACAGTCTCTTTTGAGAACCATTTTAATTTGCATTGGGTTTTTTTTACTCCTACGTGAAGCTAGCATGTACCGATTCAGCCTTCTTGGTCCTGGGATGCTAAAGGAATGGTTCTATTTTGTGTCTGCTTTGATGTGAGGAAGCCCTAAGGAAAGCAGCTGCTGAAAATAAGCGGTTAGGTACCAAAGGGAAA
>NW_009716416.1:46517-85738 GCF_000703405.1 Apaloderma vittatum
GTGAAAAACCACAGCACTCTTGTACGGGCTCCAAGTGGTAGGGTGATACTTGCGGAAGTCCCTGGCAGAGTGCCTAGGACAGCCTGGGCCAAGGGCTCGACACGGAGCTCAGCTGGCCATGACAATACATTTGTTGGCCCCCGCAGTCACCAACCGTAGGGCTATAAATTGCGTCTCTTTGCATCTTCTTGCCAAATTCATGCGGTCATACACCTACCACCAACCGAGCGGAACGCAGAGGTGAAATGGAGGTGAAAGAGCCGTCCGAGTAGGTTCTGCAACCTGGAGAATCCTTCTTGCAAAAAGCCCAGGCACACATGGGATTAAGGCAGGAGAAGGGCATGTGTCCTGGGAAGTGGTTTGGTAGCTGCTGGTGGTGGAAGAGGCAGAAAAACGCATTGAACTCCTTCCCTTTCAAGTTTGGGAAAATAAAACATTAATGTTTGGGGGGTTTTGTTTTAAATCCTTTGTATGCTGAAGGGTCCTGGCTTGAACAATAGGCCAAAGCATTCTTTGAAGCACGCTGCCACCCTGGAGAAATGCAACGTTTGTCCTGGGGCAAGCGGGCAGCTACAGACAAATAACCTGAGGCAACCCCATCTCCAGGGGTCTCCTGGCCAGCAGGATCCCCACGGGGAGCGTCAGCCCAGGGAGAACTTTGCATCTAGTTTGCAATGGTGATGTGTGAGGTCCCTGCAGTTCAGAGCTTCCAGTCGCTCTTCTTGTGCGTTGCTTGGAGCTGGCAGCATTTGCTGTGAGGGTCTGGACGTGGGAAACAGTTTGTGACTGAGAGCCGAGTGACCCAAGAGCGGGATGATTAACGGGATGGTGTGGAAGGACGGGGATGGGTCGGGTGAGCCAGGCTGGATGGAGTTGTTTGGGAGTCAGGCTAGCGTGAGGGTGGAGGGACAGCAACCCCGTGACATGTTTTCTTGTTCCCATCAGTTCCGCTTTAGCGGAGGAGGAGATGCGGGCTCTAAAGGACCTCTCGTCTCAGCCCAGGAGGCGCAAGCCCAAGCCATCCTGCAGCAGGCCAGGGTAAGTGGGGGCTGGTGGGGATGTCTCTTGCAGCAGGTGCCCGAGGAAGCAGAGGAAGAGATGTCTTCAGACTTGCACCATCCATGGTGCTGGTGGGGGTGACAGCCCCTCATCTGAGAAGAAATTGCTTGAGTGGCTCAAGCTGATGGCATCTGGGTGACCTGGCCTTTTACTACTGGCCAGAAATGGGCCAAGCCCTAGAAACATCATTTTAAATTGTCTACAGACCTTGGACCAGGCCTTCTGCTGGTGCCAGTAGACACAGACCTGCTGGCTTCAGTAACGTTTGCTCTTCACGCTGGCAGTTTTCAGAGTCTATATGTGAACAGTTGTGGTATGTGCTGTAGGGGGTTTCTTTCTTTCGTGTTTTTTTCTCCCCCCACAGTAAATTGTAATTAAACATTTGTCACAGATGTAAGCTGTTCCCAGCTCCACAAATCTCAACAGGCAGACTGCAATTTTCTTTAATGTGTTGGTCCGGAAATACACGATGGCTATCTAGGCAGCCTTTTTTTTTCTTGCATGACCTTATTGACTGATGATCAAATAATCCCTGGCAGTGGTAATTACGTAGGCTCGCTGGTAAGACAAGCCTGGCTGTGCATGTTCCCTGTATGACATGACTACCTTAAGCTTCATGCAATAAGGTTTCGTACTCATCTGTTCAAAATAAAACTTAATTTCTAGCCAGCACAGCTTTGAATTTTTTCTTCCCCAAGTGCTCGTGTGACATTACGTTTGACCACTGGCACGTGAAGAGCAGAGATGGAAAAGGCACAATTAACAGGAGGAATCACGTGGGAACCCTGCAGGTGCCCTCCTGTTGCCTTTGCCCAGATCTCGCCCAGGAGGGACCAAACTCTGGCTCTAAACACTCCCTGCAGAAAAGAGGGAAATATAAGTTTAAGGAGGAGGGTTGCAAAGGGACAAAGATTTGGGGGGCATTCCCCACTCCTTGCCAGATGCAAGCATCCAGCGATAGAACTGAGGTGTGCTCCTCGGGTCCGAAGCCCACATCTGTCTGCAGCTGGGAGCTATGGCTCAGACATAGCCAGTCTTATTCAGACCTTAAGCACAAACTTTTGGAGCTGGTTTGCTGAAATAGGCAAAAAAAATATTTATTTCCCCCTTGAATGAAACAAAGCTCATTGGGGTCTTCACCCAGCTGGGTGGCACATGCCCCTTTTAAATTCATAATGAAGGTTTTGGCTTTGCTGGGGTTATTCTGGTTTCCATCCAAGTGCCCTTACAAAAGAGTTTGATTCCTATACATATTCAGGCCCTGATGCCACCAGCCACTGCATTTTCCTGTCCATTAACCTTGCTCTGGGAATAATATTGGTGGATTATGTTTCTGGTGTTACCTTGTCAGTCTTAATTTCAAGGCTGCCTACAGCATTTTATATTGCTGGGAAATAGGGCTTTTGAGCAGACGAACGTTTCATGAGAAGTATCTGCTTTATCAATCTCTCTGGTTTTGTTCTTTTTTTTTCCCTGCCTGTTGAAAATTGTGATCGTTATGAAAAAAACCAAAGAACCTCACTCATAGTCTCTTTTTTCCCTTTTTGTAGAAAAAAAATCGGTTTGGGGAAAAAAAAAAAATTTAAAAAAATTTCTGGGTGACTTTTGAGTTGTGGATGAAAGGTTTAATATTTCCATGGGGGAAAAAACCCAATTCTTGGTTAATGTCAACAAATTGTCAGACAATTTCAGCTGAAAACCATGTCACCAAAGCGGAAAGGAAAATAAATTACATTTTTCTGTGGGGAGGTTACAGGATATGGCAGGAATAGAGAAGAAGGAGTCCTGCAGTGGGGAGGATGCCTTCTTTCCTAATTTGGATTTTGTTCTTCTTGTTATCGTTGTTGTTAATTGCATTATTAGACAGATTTATTCTCTTAAAATTTGGCTTCTGTTATACGTTGTCCCAGCGGGCAGTGTTTCAGAGCATCTCCCTTTTAATGAGGTGTTGTAAAAAGATGCCACAAAATCTAGCATTTGTGCAATATTTATGCCATTCCAAGTGCAATCACGGGTAGATTTTAATTACCGGAGTACACAGATAATTACAACTCTCTTAAAGTGTTGAATTGTCAGGAGGGAACAAATTGTCCGAGTGGTGTTTTAAAAGTGAGGACCGACCCCGTTGCCCACCGTGGAGATTACTGGCTTGATGCATGGTTACACGACTCCTTAATTATTGAGCTAAAAGCCCCCTGTTGCAAATAGAACTGTCATTCTGTTTGCAGGATACTAAATAGTAAAAAAAAAAAACAAACAAAAAAAAAAACAACTCTCCAAAATTGAACTCCTAGGTTCATAAAGAAAAAAATCCTCCTAAGCTGAACTGGGGTCATAAATACATGGGAACAAGTCCCTACAGCCTGTCCAGGCAAAGTTTTGACATTTACCTACAATAAGCTGTTGCCAAAAGTGTCCATTCTATTGCATTTTATACGTGGTGATGCAAAAGGGGATCTGACCTGCAGAGGAAGATTCTCAACTGCTTTAAGTGCAGGTAATTCCTCGCCCAGGGTGTGTCTATGTGCATCTATGCAGGGGTTTTGTACTTGGTGAGCACGGTGCAGAGAGGGTGTATGGGGGGGTGTAGGTCCATACGTCCTCTCAGCAGCCCCATGCGCCGTCCAAGGACTTTGCCCATTTGTGGGTGCAGAAAGGAGTTGGTGGGGCAGCAAATTGGACAAATTCGCTGAGGGTATGGGTATTGCTCCAAGGATTTGTCTTTCTTGGGGTATGAAGACAACATGTTTTGCCAAGAAAGTTGGATCAGATGATCCTTGAGGACTCTTCCAACTTCGTATTCTATGATTCTGTCTGGATGGTGGGTTTTTCCCACCACCTGAGAGAGATACCAACTGAGCAATGTTTCTCTTTCTGTTGCAGCTGGCGCTCAGAGGACCAGCAGGTCCGATGGGTCTGACGGGACGGCCGGGCCCCATGGTAAGTGAAATGGGCAAGCAAGGACACACCTGCTTGGATATTAGGAAGAATTTCTATACTGAGAGGGTTGTCAGCCATTGGAACAGGCTGCCCAGGGAGGTGATTGAGTCACCGTCCCTGGAGATGTTTAAGACATGGGTGGATGTTGCATTGGGAACATAGTTTAGTAGGTTGATAGGGCTGGGACAAAGGCTGGACTTGATGATCTTCAAAGTCTCTTCCAGCTGAAACTATTCTGTGCAGCTCTGGGGGTGCTCTGAGTTACCTGCAAGAATGACTCTTTCTTACCATGGTATGAATTTTCTTTCTGACTCTCCCGTGGAAAAATGTAATAAATCATGTTCTCTGTTCCAAGGGACCCCCGGGCAGTGGAGGACTGAAGGGAGAAGCTGGAGAAATGGGACCCCAGGTGAGTATGGGCAGATTGGGCAGGCAGGGGCATCCGAGGGAAATGCAGGCACAGAGCAGCCAGTCCTGCTTTGGAGGCTGTTGTGAAGGAGAGATTTGGTGACTCGATGCCAGCTGAAATAGGAAGGTGTGGGAACATCTGTTTTGCATATAAATGTCCCTTCAAGTATTCAAATGCAGACTCAAGACATAATTTTAAGCCAACAGCGTAAAAATTCTGCAGGTGGTAGTCTTTTCCTGCAAAGACACCTGTGGAGGAGTCATGTAAGTATGAGATAGGTTGGAGGGTGGGGAGCTTGCAAATGCTCAGGAAATTGTTCTTCCAAGCCGTAAATCCTGCGTTAGGGGAAAGTTCCCATTTTCTAATGACAGGGGAGGTGATTTGTCTGCACTGCATGGAGCTGCTTGCAGGGCAAAAGCTTCCTCGTGGACAAACGTGTGCAATTCCTGTCTGGAGATGCTCAGTCCTGAGCATTTCCTGTGTATTTTGAACCATTGGCTCTGCTCAAGGGGTTCACAGCCCATTTTGCAGCCCTGGTGACCCTGGCAGCCTCAGCAATGCTGGATCTGTTGTCCCTTTCAGTGATGGCGTCTCTCCTTCTCTCCTTGATGCTTTGCAGGGTCCACGAGGCATCCAGGGTCCTCCCGGTCCGGCAGGAAAACCAGGCCGCAGGGTGAGTGTCCTGGGAGCTGCGCCGACGGCCGAGTTTGCTGCGATTTCTCCTAGAAATAGTTTCTGCTGCCAAAAAATTTCTGAGCACCGAGAGCATTGTGCAAGAGCAGGCTGGCGGCTTGTCCAGGACTACTCCATCCGTCTGGGTGGATGCAAAAACGAGGATGAGAGTTCAAAGCCATGTAGTGGGGGGGGAACTGCAGGTCCCTGTTGCCCATTCTTTTGTCTTTTTAAAAATTTTTTGTGTGTGTGCCATTGGGGTTGTAGCTGTATAAACGCTCTGGGCTGGTTTGGGCAGTCCCAAAGTCTCAGTAGTGCACGAGGAGAATCCAGTCCCTGGAGTGTTTCTGGAGCTGGTGTAAATCGTACTCACTCGCTCTGCCGACATCCCCGATGATAATTTTTGTATTTTACTCTGTCCTCCAGCTCGTGGCAATTCAGCTTGCCAGAGGAAGAAACAAGGAAGTCTTTTGTGTGACCCACTTCTGTCTTTCTTAAAAAAAATAATATTAATTTAAATTATGTCGTTTCAATTTGCAGACATCATTATTAACATGTTTTAAAATGTGCTGCAAGAGAATTATTGCAAATTATAATCCATGACCACATCCTAGCATCCCTTGTAGTGAAGCAGCTTCGCTGCTGTTTCTCTCACGCCCCTCATTAGCACCGGGCTGAGCTCAGGAGGCTGCTTCTAAAACCAGACCCACGTTTTTTCCCTCGCCGAGGGAAGCTGCTCCCCAGCGGGCGAGCTCTGACTTCAGTAAAACTTCACTCGGCCGCAGAGCAAAGAGCAGATGTCCCTGCGGTCCTGCCTTACCCTCGGTGTTTGACTTTGCTTCTCTTTGTTGCAGGGACGAGCTGGCAGCGACGGTGCCCGGGGAATGCCAGGCCAGACAGGACCAAAGGTAGAGCCACGTATTTATGTGATTTTTGGAATCTGCATCTGTATTTTTAGCAAGTGTGAGCCGGGCAGAAGGAGCCCACCGCTTCGTTTGGAGGAGGTTGTTGAAAGGGGCCAGCCGCTCCTGGGAAGTCACGGGCTCCACGTTTGAGAGAGCAAAGTTAAACACACACCTAGAAGGCAGAAGAGCAATCTTTCTTTTCTTTTCCTTTTTTTTTTTTTTCCCTTCGATGCAAATTTTTTAAATTGCTGGATCCTCTTAAGAATGAAATATGCTCCCTTGGCTGCCATTCTAGAACAAATACTTTGGAATCGCAATTATGAGAAGCAAATATGAATGAGTGGGTTGGAAACGTCCTAAAATATAACTAACAAAAAAATACCTGTTATCTGAGCAAGGAAACCTAGAAGGCGTGGTGAGGAATTTTAATGCCCTGTATTCTCATTTGAGACAAAATCCCTTCATTCAGCTGTGATCTGGTGGTATTATCAAGAAAGGAAGAAGCTGTTCCGCTGAAATTGAATGCAGAGAAAGTTTGCTCAGGGAATCATGTATTAGAAGGTTTAAGTACTTTACTATGTAGATACTTAAAGCTGGAATAGATGGAGGGTTTTGATATGGAGACAGGAGACCGCAAATCATTTATCCAGTAAAGTGCTTTAATGAGCGTCAACTGCCCTCAAAGGAGTGGATGCCAGGGAAGAAGGGAAAACAGAATAACGAGCAGCACTGGAAAGGAGGCAGAAATCTGCTGTGAGCAGAGACAGAGCGATGCTCTAGGAGCTGCCAGAAGAAAGAGCTGCTGGGTACCCCGGGTACACCTCGGCCAGACCGATCTGTCCTCTGATCTGCTCAGGTGTAATTGGATTTGCTTTCCTTGCTAATAGGATTTGTGGAATGAAGGAGCTGGTGCTACTTCCACATGCTTTTAGAATGTGAAAATAAAAGCAGCTTCACCTCCCAGAGCAAAAAGGGACTTTTCTACCAACTAGGTCATGCTCCCTGTCCTTTGCCCCGAGCGTTAGGAGATGGTGTCACCCACGATTTGCAAATGCCTCTATGTCTTCTCTCTTTTGCAAAGAGTTGAGAAGTCACCCAGGGAAGCTCTGAAATCCACATGGAAAAGCATTTTAAACTGTAGGTGTTGAGGGAAGAGGGAAGGAGGTAAAATGACTTTGAGCTTTTTTTTCTGGTTTTAATCTATAACTTTGAAATCATCCCTGGTCTGATGGGAGATGAAGACTGGATGTCTGAGGGAGAAAATCGATCCTTCCTTGACACAGAAAAGAAACAAATTGGAAAGATATTCAACAACAAGCGGAAATATGTACTAAACTGGTTTTTCTTTTAGGGTGACCGAGGATTTGATGGCTTGGCTGGTTTGCCTGGTGAGAAGGGAAATAGAGTAAGTTGTCTTCCACTTGTCTTCTGGCCGTGGTCTGTGAAGAAACCTTGGCAGGAGGAGGTGGCTGGGAGGTGCTGGGAGGAGGGCAGCTCTTGCTGGGGACGAGCCACAGTGGTGCAGTTAAGCAAGAATGAGAGAATCCTGTAAGAGTGTGTGGGATGTCACAGCGTCCCTCCCAGGTACAGCATTCCCAGCCCAGGAAGCTGCAAGATCCTTCTGCCGCTGCGCAGGAGTAGAAAGGTGGAGGAAAAGTTGCCTTAATAGAACGCAGACTGAAAAATATGGTAAGAAGCAAACCCTGCTTTTAGACAGTGCACTTGTGGATGGAAATGGCCAAAAATGATATTCTCTTGCTTTATAATTAAACAATGAGGAAAAAAATGCAAGAAGCTGGCTGTTTTGGCAGGCTGTGCCTCCCTTCCCTGGAGGGTGCAGCCATTGCTTTATAAAGCAAGGGAGTGTTTGAACAGCAGAGATTGCATCATGATTACAAGCTGCACAGGAAAGGGAAGATGCTTAATCAGCCAGAAATGGAAGAGCGCGCCTTGGGTAAAGCAATAACTGTGTGCTGAGCCCCAGTCTCGCTCCTGAAGGAGTCTCGGTTCCCAGACCCCTGCCAAAGCGTCACCAGTAAGTCCCATCAGCTCTAGTCTCCCGAGGATATTAGTCTGTCAGTGCTGCAGCCCTGAGCGAGTAGAGAGGAGGAACTGGGAACTGTCAGGGTGTGAGTACCTTCAGCTCTTTTCAGACAGAAAAGTCAAGCCTGTTGCTTGGCCTCTCAGCGTTACCCAATGTTTTCTACTGCCAGAGCGCCTCTGCCATCTCTCAGGCTTTTCTGTGTTTTCTTTATAGGGTGAGCCAGGACCCCATGGACCGCCAGGGGCACCGGGAGAGGATGGGGAGAGGGTGAGTCTGTCTCTGGATTCAGCAGGCCTTTGAATCCGTAACTCCTGCAAACAAGAAGCAGATGCAATATCAGCCAGAGACGTGGCAAGGGCAGCCGGCGCCGGCAGCTCCGTGGCCTCGTGTCCCGGGGATGCTGCCGGGTGGCAAGAGGGAGGCAGAGCAAGGGCACGGGAATAAAAGTGCATGAAGAATTTGATTTTAAAGATCTGGTTGGAAAACTCAGGTTTTTTTGTTAAAAGAGAAAAAAAATAAAAGCCACAAGAAAAATGTTCATCCTCCAGGTGTGCAAACTATCACTTCTGAGTTTCTAAGGTCCAGCAAATTGCAGCAAGACGCGGGGAGTAGAAATTCCAGGCAGATATTGGAATCAAAGACTAAATTATTCACTTCTCCTTCCACGCCAGTCAATAGTCGAAGGCCTTTAGCAAAGCTCAAAGTGAGTGATTACAGCTCTAGAAAGGCTGGTTTAAGAGGGGGGATTTAAAATGCTGAATCTGTGGCCGTGAGGAGCATGTGGTTTAATCGGAGGAGCGAGTATGGATTTCCTGGGCTCTAATCCCCCACGATGCTGTTTTCTTTCCACCCTCGGCTATTTGTTTCCTCTGTAAAGCACAGATAATAACACCTTCCTCACCACGAGGCTGTGAGGATTAATTAGTTGCGGCTGTAAAGTGCTTTGAAGTTGTAAAGACCAAACTCGTGTCTCGCGGGGGAAAGAGCAAAGTGTCTGGAGAACGTCAGTCCTAGGGAGAAAAAGAAACTATTCCAGGTGTGTGGGGAGAGGAGCTCTGAGGGCATAACTGGGAAGAAGAGCATGAAGTTTATCAGCAGAGGAGGAGGATTTACAAGGGCTGGCTGCTGGGATCGATTTCCTAAATGGGAGACTCAGGTTTGGGGCGATATAAAAGCAACTCAGGGGAAGCACCATCTAATAGTCCCAAGGGATTGATGGAGATGTGAGTGGAGGCGTGAAGAATTACCCTTCTGCTGCCTCCAGTTTATCTGAGGAGCCCTCTTAATTCGGCTAAATCGCATTCCCCGGGGCAGCACTCCCATTCTGTTTGGTACTAAACCTCACAGTTATTGACTCTCAGGGCCTCAGTTGTTTCTACAGTATCTCATCTATTGGCAAAATCCATCTTTATAAACATGAATTATGAAGTATCCTTACAGCATTTCTAATCTCTGGTAAATTCTGCACATGCAGTATTAGTCTCCAGGCTTACCAGGTCTTCCTTATGCACGGCTACCCTTTTATTACTCCAGGGAAGCTGGTTTTCTGTGTGATTATTATTTAACAAGAATGAAACACCCGTGATGTGACTGAAATATAACTGGTTTGTTCTCTCTCTTTTGCTTTTCTCCCTGCGCCTTTGCTGCTGAGCAGGGAGATGATGGAGAAGTTGGACCCAGAGGTCTACCTGGAGAACCCGTGAGTATCTCCTGGATGTACAACAGCACTACGTGGGCCAAGGCCTTGATATGATAATAGTGGTTTAGGGGTCCCATGGGGCAACTCTTGTGGTGCTAAAACAGGAAAAGACCCCTGAGGTCCTGCAAGGACTGAGTTTCTCTCACTTGAAGATCCACATGAACAGCTGACAGAGGTATCTTTGGAGTGAGAACTCTGTTTTGCTTTTTTCCTCACTGAGATGACTACCTGGAAGAGAAGATGCTTTCTGGTTTGCTTTTTTTTTTGTTTGGTTGATTTCTTGTATATTTTTATTTTCTTCTAGTGAGCAGTTCTCCTTGATTTTGATTGCTCCCTGGCTAACATTTGAAATTTAAACCCTATCATTTTAGATGTAAAGCTTAGCTTAGATCGGTCTCACACCTTTCCTGCATGTGTCTTTCCTCCTGCTGTGTTGTTAAGGATGCAGAGAAGTAGATTGGGGTAGAAGATATGCGTGGCAAACACGTAAAATACATTTTTTTGTGAGTTTTCATATCCAGCTCGAGGAAGGAATGGTTTTGGCTGCT
Source organism: Apaloderma vittatum (assembly GCF_000703405.1). Lineage (NCBI taxonomy): Eukaryota > Metazoa > Chordata > Aves > Trogoniformes > Trogonidae > Apaloderma > Apaloderma vittatum. The sequence continues at coordinate 56,794 of NW_009716416.1, forward strand.
GTTGCACAGGCAATGGCAGCAATTAGCTGTGCAGCTCCATTGCTTGGGTTTGTGCAGTGTGGGTGATCATTTTCAAACCTCAGGATGAAATCCTGGCAGGGCTGAGCTCAGGGGGACTTTTGTCCTGACATCAGCAGGGTCAATGCTCTGTTGACAGGGCACAAAACTCCATATAGCTGCGGGGTTTGTCAATATTTGGGCCTTCTGTTCCTCTAACGCCGAAGCAGAGCTGACTTGGCAGAGCGTTCCTGGTATTGATAAGGTTGAAAGGAGATGCCAGTGGTGTTGAATAAAAATTTCCTGACTGACCCAAAGAAATGCTTTCAGGGAGCATCTCACTGAAAAGAAACAGTTGGGTTGTCAGTTTTAAGACTCTGAAAGCATTTTTTTCCCCAACACCAAGTATTTTCTACTTACTGGCAACACTAAACTCGCCTTTCTAGCTGTCTGCAGACTTATGTGTATAGTACAGTTGTTGCCTGCTTATTTCACCCAAGACGCATTTCCTTTGTTATGATAAGAACATTATCTATCATTTAGCATCAGCTTGGCTTTCAAAATGTCATTTCTTGTTGTTCTGAGGCCCAGCGTGGTGGCCTGAGAGTAATTGATGAGAACTCTTGGACACACTTCATCTGAGAAAGGGAAGGGTTGGCATTTACGGACTCACTGCAACTAAATTACAAATGAGATATCTGATTAACTTCTGGGAAAGATTAATCAACTCGGCGGCTATCTCCTTAGCACATGTCTAAGCAATAACTTTCGGGTTATTAACTTCTTAAAAGCATTTATGTGCTCAGGTAACACAGTAACTGGAGGAACTGAAATGATGATAATGCACGCAGGGATGTTTATTTTTGCTGTTACCTGTGATGGCCAGAGTGAAGGTTTAAATGGCATTACAGGAAGCTTTGTCATAAACGGGTACAATTTAAATCTGCCTGTTTGTCTCTTTCTCTGCCCTGAGCCAAAAGAGGGTCTTCCCAAACATAATGGTAACTGGAGCTAGTAGTGGGACTTCAGAATTTGTTTCTCTTCTGTTCTGGTTCCTTCCAATCCCCATCACTCATCAGTGCAAGCAGAGTTTCTGAGCTGGCGCTCAGCATCCCAGGCTTTAGCCCGGGAAGGTCTCAGTGGCTGGGACAGACCTTTGGGCGATGCATCCCCCTTGTGCCACAAACTGCACTTTTTCGCAGGATCAAAATCCCCATAAGTCTCCTAGATCAGACACTCTCTTAATGTCTCCTATTTTACCCTGTAACATTTAACATTAATGCCTCTGTCCTCTCTGCATCATAAAAAGGGACGTATAACATTTGGGCAGACAGATAAAACTGCCCATCAATCAAGAACAATTTTCCTCCGTGGCAGTGACTGAGCACCATCCTTGTACGTACCCAGAGTTCCCCTACGGTCCCTAATTTTAACAAGAGCCTACGTTGGAAAGGTGGGCTTTAAGATCTGCAGCCGAGTGCTCATAAGACCCCATCCCTTTCCCTTTGCTGCAAACCCACCTGAAGGCTCAAGGTAGAGGAGGTGGGATTTGCAAAGCTTCCTCTTGAATCGATACAAATCTCCTGCCGTGTCTCTGCCCGGTCAGTGGAATGCTCCAATCCCACCAATTTTCCTGAAGATGACACAAGGTTAAATCTGGTGAGAAAGCTAGAAATGGAAAGAAAACTTCAGGAGTCCTGGCTGGTTAAGGTTTAAGAACCAAATGCCTTTGAAAATGCACATTTATGCTACAGACTGAAAATTTTTTCCAGCCTTGCTGTGTTGCGTAAATTGTCAATGCTAAAAAGAGATTTTGAAATGTTAACCCTAATGATCCATTAGCAGCATCAGGTCATTCTTCATAATCCTCCCCAGCTGGAATGACTTGGCTGCAAAGTGTTTTGCATGCTGTGTGCATTACAGGGTAATCCAGGAACATGATTAAATTAATAATAATTTTTTAAAAAGCTGCTTTACGTGGGGCCCTCTTCCAATCCAAAGAATAAATGTCTGTGAGAATATTGTTTGTCTTTATAATTCAAGGATATGTGCACACAGGATTTTCTTTGCTGGTTTATAAACCAAGAAAGCTGCTGTTACTGCAAAACCAGCAAGGTCATTGCCGTGCCAGCCCCGGCGCTTCCCTGGGCGGAGCGATGCTCAGCCGTGCACGAGCGCACCCCGATCCACGCTTGAGGCAATATGAGAAGGAAGGGCACTGGGAACACTAATCCCATTTGTTTTCCCCCAACAGGGACCCCGAGGACTGCTGGGACCCAAGGGACCCCCGGGACCCCCGGGGCCACCGGTGAGTTCCCGAGGCTGTTGCTCTCCTCAGGCAGGCAGCTGAGCTTTCTGGGCAAAATACCCTGTCCCCATTAGTCATCCAAGCAGATAATACAGCTGCGTGGTTTTATACATCCGTGCAATGAGAAGAAGTGGTATTAAAAAAAAAAAAAGTTATGGCTCAAAGTCCATATTCTCCCCCATTTTCAGTGGCGTCACGTCCATCTACAGCAGCTCAAGATTTGGCCCGCCTGAGTAAATATTAATGCCTCGCTCAGGCTGAAAGGGAAGCATGAGAGTTATTAACACAGTGGCTTTGCTATTAACTTTCGCCCTAGGGCTGGTGAGACTTTAAAGCAGTTTGTTCATATTTCGGGCAAAAGCCATGGCAAGAACACGCCGTTTTTTATTCAGGAGACAGTCACCTTGTCTGTCGCATGCTGCTGGAAGTGCTGATGCGGGGGCTCTCGCTGTAAATCACTGCAGCTCGCTGAAATCCCAGAACTTACAAACTGAAACCTGGGCTGCTGTTAAGAGCTGGAGGGGGTCAGCATTTAATGGGGAGTTGCGAAGCCCTTAGCCCCTCCTGGGACACGAAGACGTCTTCACTGCGAGCTCCTAGCGCTGCTGAAATTTAATGAGGCTCGAGGATCTGCTCCAAAACTCTCATCTCCCAGGAACGTGCCGTTACACCCAGGTGGCAGAGGAATCCCCAGTGGGCCATCTCCAGTTGACCACGTACCTTAATGAAGACCCCCTTAATGACCACCCCCTTAATGAAGATGCTCAGGGTACGCTTGAGCCAGTTGCCTTTTGTGGTCAAATCGTCATTTTAGCACAATGCAGCCCCGTTGCCTTCACCTGCTGCTTTATCGAAGGATACGTTCGCGTCCCAAGTGAGCTCTTCCATCCAGTTGTTCTTTTCATTTGCTGCTCCCCGCCCGCTCACAACCTGGCTGCGCTACTTCGCCAGGGTTTGCTCAACCTGGCGCTGATTCTGCCTCGCAGGCAGGTTAAACCGCTGGGGAAAACACTGAAATGCCTTTTTAAAGTGTAAACTGGGTTCGTGGAATTGGCTGCTTTACCAAACACCTTTAGAAAATCGTTCCCTTTCCACGTGGTCCAAAGAGCCTCCTGATGTTCTGTTATTTTTACGGCAATTTCTCTGCTCTTGCAGTGCAAAATAATGAGATGCTTTCTTAGTGCTGTTTTTTTAAAATCTTTTCTCAGGGTGTGGCTGGTATGGATGGACAAACAGGTCCCAAGGGGAATGTGGTAAGTTTTTACTGCAAATTTCACCGCCAGTTCAGATATTATATAGAACGAAATGTAAAATGTACTCTATTAAATTAGATTTGCTAATTGCTTTTTAGCCTGGTCTAGATTCCTGTCAGAGCCTGTGAAAACCACAGAGAGTATCTTCCTGCAGCAAATGGATGTTAATTTATTATAATTTCTGATGGAATTACACATTATTTCCCCATGAAAGATCAAACATTTTCATCGAGATGTGTGTTGCTCTAATGAATATCAAAATACAGTAATTTAACTGAGAGGAAAAAAATCTTTATGTGCCTCATACTTTGAACTAATCGGATGAAATAGACTCCCTGCAGAAGAGCCAATGCAAAGCCAGGTAGCATTAAAGCCCTGCTCAGCTCATTTGGGCTGCACGTCCCTGCAGAGAAGCGAGCGTGCCCTGAAATAACTTCACCCCTCCCCATCCCACCGTGGAGAGAAGCTGTTTCCCTTTCCTTGGAGCTCTTGAGGAGCCCAGAGGGTGTTGAGATGCTGGAGGGAGATTTGGGGGCAGGAGCTGCGTTGCCCAAGGGAGCACGGGCTCCTCTCTTGCCTCCCCTTCCTTCAACTCTGCCCTTGTCTCCTCACAGGGTCCTCAAGGTGAGCCGGGTCCCCCAGGACAGCAGGGCAACCCGGGTGCTCAGGTAAGAGGAAAACTTCTTTTCCATGAGTAGAAGATAATGATGATGATTTTGAAACGAGCTTCGGTCCCCCACTGGAGACGAGACCAGCAATAAAGGGATTTGGTGGGAATTGACTTGGTAATACATCGCTGACCCAAAATCTTCCTGAAAATGCTCCCAGTTTCAGATCCCCTCATTTCCCACCCTGCTTTTGCTGCTGTGATGCAAAGGTCCAAGCAATCTCTTTGGCTGGGCCACATCTTGTGGCTCATGTCTGATTTTTAGCATCCCAGTTGCTCTGGAGCCAGGTGGGTAATAGAGATGTCCAAGCCTTGCTGTTCAGCCTTCTCCATGGCTCTGAGCAAGTCTCGCTCCTCCGAGCATCTCTGTTTCCGTCCTGGGGACGAGCACGGCGGAGCAGTGCAGCACTCTGGAGGAGGCATGCTGTGCAAAAATGAAATTTTATCGTCTCTCTCAAGACATTTTGAAAATGAATGGAGCTGGGGAAATCCCCAGCCGTCGCAGGCACTAGAGTGATGTTCAGCTGAGGCACTGCCAAAATGCATTTGGAAGGAATAACTTGTTCCTTAATGACCTTAGTATTTTCTCCTTTTCACAGGGTCTTCCAGGTCCACAAGGCGCAATTGGTCCCCCAGGAGAGAAAGTAAGTTTAAATACTGCAGCTCTGACTTAAGATAACTGTTTGCCGTTAATATGCATTTGCTGCTTCAGCTGCTCCTTTGCCCCATATGCCACATCTGTTTGCAGCCGTGTCTATGAAAGTCTAATGCCTCTCATTCCAGACAGAAGAGAGACAAGAAACCATAGTTTACCTCTAATTCATAATATTTGCATTCATTTCCCCTCTTAAGAGAAACATTTTGAAGGCAGCCTATGGTAAAACATTCGGAGAGGACTGAGAATTGTCTCTTTCTGTGGGCTAAATGCCTGGAAGTCTGAGCGGGATGGAAATGGGAAGAGCCCATGGATTTGGCTCACTCTGCCAAGATCTCCTCCCTCTGCCTCCTCCCCTCTCCCCGGCAGCTCCCTCTGATTTTCTGCTGCTGCTGACATTAAGTAGGTGCTCGCCTGGGTTCCCCCCAGGAACCCGGGACTATCAGGATTTAAACAAGAACAGTTTTGCCTACAGAGCAATCATTCTTGGGGTGTTTGCTCAGCTCCTGTTGAGTAGGGACACAGCGTAGGTCCTGGTGTGTGCGCCGGGAGAGTCCCCTGCTTGTGTTGGCAGTGTGGGGTGGACTCCAGTTATCAGCAATTCTCCTGGAAAGGAGCACATCAGCAACGACACTCCACAGTGGTGTGAGAAATCAAAGGGCTGCTTAATTAAAGAGGTAATCGCTGGGCAGTGTTAAAGCAGCAAGCACAGTCAGTCGAGGCAGCTCCACTCCTCCTTTGCCAATTAAGTGTCTTGCTATTTATCACCCAAGAATGGGCGTTCCTTGGTCCAGGATGGATATCCTTCAGCTTGTCCTTATACACACGTGCAGTAGGACAGCAGCTTGGTGCCTCGTGCCGCTGTTGCTGTGTCGTGTCTGCGTGTGTGAGGTGCCAGCACTAACACTGCAGCGCCCTGGGATACTGGAACAATTCTGCCCAGAGAAATAAGCAGACCACCTACAAGTCACAGCAGCTTTTCCAACAGACTCGCCTCTCTGCAGACCTTTATGCTAAAAAGATAGATATGTTGTCTGAGAAGCCCTATCCTCCCATGGTCTGGTGCCTTTGACCGTTGCAGCTGTTGATTTTCTGTTTGATTTTAGGGGCCGCTGGGCAAACCCGGTCTTCCTGGCATGCCTGGTGCAGATGGTCCTCCGGTAAGTCGTCCTCTCCTGGGTCTCTGCTTGGCACGGGGGCTGCGGGGCCTGATCCTGCACCCATCCACCCCGGGGTGCACCAGGGCTGGGGAATCTGTGAACCTGCAAGGCTGGGTTGAAGGGTTTGAGTTGCAGAAGTCCTGTCCTTGCTCCTGCTGCTTTGCCCAGTCTCGCAGCTCATCGCTAGGTACTTCTCACTATTTTGGGGGCTATTTCCCTTCCTCCTGTTTCTCCTCTATGTTTTGTGCAGGTTGGCAGCTCGTCAGGTAGGGACAATCTCCTGCTTGTGTGTTATAGATACGGCAGCACTAGCACAGGGTGGTCCTCGTCTCACTGCAGAGAACTGCTGCAGAGCAGCGATAAGAACAGCTTGAAATTCCATGTTGGTGTTGTATTCTTGCAGCTTCCTCCTAATCCTCATTTAAACATAATTTGCTCCTTGCTTTAGAAATTGGTCTTGAAAGTTTCTGGCCTTTACACCTGATGTCTTTTTTTAAACACCTCAGAGGCACTAGCTTTTAAGAGTGACAAATGTAAAATAGTCACAGTCCACGAATGCAAATGCAGAGCACTGCAGGAAAGAAAAAAAATTACGTTTCCCACCCTGGGATTGTCATTCCTAAGGAGGGCATTTCAAACATCCGTACAATTGTTAGCCGAGTCAACAGAGCAGCTAAGGCAAAGCCCAGAACATCTCTAAAGCTGTAGCTTTCGGTGTGAAATTCCTGCAGCAGCCTCCAGGGAAGTTCAACTGGAGAAGACGCCGGGTCTATTTTTGTGCAGACAAAAAGACAGGGCTGGGTAAGACCTGCCAGCTGAGCACGTGTGGGCACGCCTGGGCACGAGCCCGTGCGGTTTGCAGACAGGTGGTAGGTTTGCAAGTGTATGGGTCGCTCTTCTCAAGGACAAAACCTCACCCATGTTCTCTTTATAGAAATCAGTCTTGGAAGTTATCTAAAAATCCCCGAGGGCTTGAAGCCTCTCACTGGGAAAGCCAAGCAAGTCTCTCATCAGTTTTTGGTCTGAGCAGGAGTAATGGAGATCGGCGTTCTGAAAATGGTGATGATTTATTGCCGAGCCAACAAAGGCTTTTCAGCTCTTCCTGCGCTTCCCTTTTGCTCCCCCAGGGTGCAAAGAGATCTCAGGAGCTGAAGGCAACATGGTTGTGTGACCCCCTTTGTGCGCTGATGCTCTTGGTGGCATTTAAACTCCCAGGACAAACTAAGATTGCATTTTCTTCTGCGTTTTGTTTATGTAAAAATGACAGCTGTCATTTTGTTTCTTTATTAAACCAGCTCGGTTTATGAAATCCAGCTTGCCTGACATTCCCATTCTGAAGACTGGTGATGGAAAATACTCTTGCGGTTTTCCTTGTTATGTTGGTAGAAAGTAATTTGTGTATTTAGAGGAGAGTTTGTAAGTAAAGAAACCGTTGATTGCAGAAGGTCTTAGTGGCTTTAGAGCAGCTGGATGTGCGTTCTTCCTCTTATAAAATAAAAGGTCTCTGAGGGTGCACGGAGTCCTCTTGCAGGAGCTTTTGTGCAAACGTTACCAACCAGAGTCATCTTCCATCCTGGCTCCATTTTGGTTCTGACAATAGGGAAATTAACACTAAAAACTACTTTCTTGGATTTCCCCCATTTCTCACTATAGTCTTCCGGCCTACATCTGAGGTAATTCACACTTGTTTTCTATTGACTGCAACCCCAGCAATAGGCTTCTAAAGGCAATGAATGAGAATGTGTTGGATACTCTTGGATGTTGAGTTATTCAGCATCAAATCCCAAGAGGAATGCTGGCCAGCGTCCAGCCAGCCGGCGTCTGACCAGGATGCAGGCTAGCTGAGCATGTGTCATGAGATCTCGTAATGGACTCTAGGAATTAGGAAATTAATGAAGGGCTCTGACCAGTTTGGGCATCTTGTGACCTTCACAAGTTTGCTGGCACACGGAGTTAATTTTCTCTGCTTTCCTATCTGCAAGATTTATATGCTGCTTGCTGCTGAACTCACAGAGGAGGTGTTCTGATACGTGGAGAATATTGCAAAATGGTTTGTGCTTCTCTGCTGAAAGGTGGTGAAGAGTAAAAGCATAAAACAGGTAGAATACCACCAAGGACTCAAATGTAGCTCTCCCTTTTGGAGAAAGCTTATCCTTGCATAATGGCTTCAGCAGGGCTACTTGTGTTGGTAAGAGCTTCCTGGAGAGCAATGATTCTCTTACAAATAAATCATAGCTGCCTGAGTGAGCTTGTTGGCTTCTGGAGCATTAGATGTGCACTAAACCTATTGCCCTCTTCTGTTTGTCTCTTTTCTTAATAGGGTCATCCTGGCAAGGAGGGTCCTCCTGGTGAGAAGGGGAGTCAGGTAGGTGTCAACAAGATCCTCATCGCTGTTAAGGGGAGGGTCATGGTAGCTGGATGGAGATACATCTCCACGGTGCTCCAGCGGTGTGGAGCAGTGGAGGTGGCAAGAAGCAAACCCTGTTGACATTTGAAAGCTGAAGTCCAGCTTTCATCTCTTCTGGTGCTTGGGCTGGTCTTTTCTCTACTCCTCCCAGCTTTCCAGGCAAGCAGCACTCCATAGCCCTGCGGATGTGAAAAGTGAAACTGCAAAGGGAAGCCTTCTCTTAATCAGGCACAAATAAATACCCTTCATGGCACAGGGAATGAAGAGAACAACTCTTTTATTCCTGGCCTTCCTTTTCCTTCCCCTCCCCTTCAAAGTCCCTCTTTAACAATATACTTGAGAATATTGCCGGAGGCTAGAGTCCTTGAATTATGGTCGGCTGTCTGTCTGGGAGATTTACCATCTGCATTCCCGCTGTGTCCCCTTCAGCTGAGAAACATTACATTTGTCAGAAGCCTTTGATTAGAGCACAGTCCGGTCTGATGGACGTCCGCTCCAGCCTTGCTGAGGTGCTGCACAGAGCACAACCCACGGCTGCAGCCGTGTGTCTGGCTGGCATCACACGAGGCTGAAAATTCAAAACATTGGCCTCTGCAGAATATGAGAAGCCAGTAAGAGGTTGTGCTGATGCTCCCTGGGCTGGGAGGTGTTTAGCAAACGCCAGGGAGGTGATCTTGAGGCGATGCTGGTGCTTCAGGGCTCCTGCAGCCGACTGATGCTCAAGGTTTGGGATGCTGCTGGACCTGTCAGGCTGTCAGACTGGAAAAAATTGTCCATCTCAGGCTGGAAGAAGTGGAGTGGTATTTGTTTAGTTAGGGAATTGAGCCATATGAAAGCCAACTGGGTTCAATAAAGAATGTCATTTGTTTGCAGGCATAAGACAGCATGGCAGCAAGGGTGGGAAGGAGAGTTTTTGCAGGGTGGTTATCAGGCACCATATCCAGCACAGCCCGTAATGTGTTCCCTGGGGATTTGCAGTTTTTGGTGCTGGAAAGGAACATCTCCTCTCCCAGACAGCTGAGGCCAAAGGACATCACCCCGAGGCTTGTGCCTCAAGCAATAACTCCTCTCTGTGATCATCATCATCACAAGCTCTGCAGCGGTACTGCAAAACCAGGATGGTTTGGGACGGGGGGAGGCAGCAGCACACATTCTTCCTCTCTCAGAGAACTTATTCATTTCTTTCATCCAAAACACAGATCTTGTGTGTAAATCTTGGGTATAAATCCCCTTTCTTACAAGTTGTTGCTGTCTTGTCTTCCTTCTTTCCTATCATGTGGACCTTTGCAGTTGGCTCAGCCCAGCGCACCTGCCCGAGGTGATGCTCGTGTAGCTCTCTGTACTATTTTAAGCTCTTTTCAGGTGGCTGCTGCCATTTCCAGCCAGTCTGAAGAAGCCAGGTGGCTGGGCTATTTGTTTTCCACACACTCCCCTTATTGCCGCATCTTCAGGTTGATTTTTGTTGTGTTTTTCTTGTTTGCATTTTCTTCACCCCAGGGTCCACCAGGTCCTCAGGGCCCCATCGGTTACCCGGGACCACGTGGAGTCAAGGTAAGGAGGATGCAGAAGTAGTGACCTAGTGTCTGTGCTTGTTCAGCTCGAGTTCTCTGGCTTGTGCTGGGGATGGACACTGCCAGTGGGCACAGATGTCCTACCAGGACACTTAGAGCCACCTCAGTGACCAGCTCTATTTACTGCTCAAGCAAGCCTTCGTCCAGTGTCTTCTCACGGGCCGTGAGGACTGCAAGTGCTCTGCTCTCCAATAACGCCTCCTAGCTTCGTTCGGCACTTTGCAGAGATTTCTCTTTTAATTCTTCGTGAGTGTGACTCGGTCCCATTCCAATCGTTTCCACTTTACAGCCCGTGTAAATCTCAGCCAGAATGCGAAGCCTTTTAACGAGGCTTGTTAATAAAACAAAATAGCCTATTACTAAAACAAAGCAAGCTTTTAATGCTCCTGATCCAAAACCTTGTTAGGCGAAGCTTGCGCGTCTCAGCAATGTGCTTTTTCACTACACTGAATTCCAGCTCTTTCCTCGCTCCTGCTGCCTGAATGCTGATAAGAACACGGCGAGTATATTTTTTGGTTTTTTCCCTGTTCAGCTCTGACTGTTATGCCCATCAAGATCTATTAGTTCAGGTGCAGATGCATCCAGCATCCCAAAGGCCTAATGAATCCACAGGGATCTGTGCCAGCAGATACAAACACAGCCTGGGGACTGACTGTAGGTGAAGTTAAGCCCTCTTAAACCCCCGTATATAATTTTTTTTTCAACAGCAGAAACCCATTTGCTGCTCTGCCTTCAAAATTTGAGCAGGATGGATTTAGCCAAAGCAAGCTTTCATCTCCTTTCCTGCAAGGTTGCAGATTGAGACCTAGTGGTCCATTAGGGAATGGTTTGCTGTTGTGTTTACCACTAAAGTGGAACTGTTCCACATTAGAGAAAGTGTGTCATGCACCAGACCTGTAGTACGTACAGACAAGGTTTTGCTTCCTACAAGCAACGTTCTGTTAACTGCGTGAGCCTCCAGTTCGGGGAAAAAAAAATATGTCTCATTGGGTTTGCAGCTATAAATAACTTTCAGATCTTGCCTCGCTTCCCAGAACCCTGCGCTGCTGCACAAATTTTGATGTACTTTTAGTTATGCTTTTTCTTGATGTGCTAAAGGGAAGAAAAAATTGAAAACACCCCAAGCAAAATTTTATTCCTCAAAAAATATATAAAAGCTTCTGGTTTTTCTGGTAAGAGATGCATTGCACAGTGCAGCTGGTGTAGATACCTGAGGGTGATGTTTTATCCCGAGAGGTGGGATAGCTGGGAAGAGAGAGGGTCCAACAGTTTTGGTCTGGTGGTGTAGCAGGGTACAGATCCTGAGCACACTCAGCACCCCAGGCTGAGCACCGTGAACAGATGGCCATGGGGAAGCTTTGGAGGACTTCTGCACCATGTCGCAGATGCCCGCACCAGTCATGTTATTTTTTCTTTTTTCCTGCCTTTCGGTGTCTGAATGTACTTTTAAAAGGTCCATGCATGCCCAGACGTGAGCACTGTGGTAAAAAAGAGCCGAGTTTAACCTTTGGGCATGTCTGACAGGGCGCAGTGCAGAGCAGCACGGCGAGCTCTGGCCATGTGCTCAGAGATTTTAAAATGGGTTCCCTTCGCAAGTGTCCGAGCACAGCTCGAGCCCTGATTTTTCTGTGAATTGAGTGAACTTGGTGTGCTGGCAAGGCATTTGTGCAAATGATTTGGGTTTTTTGTTTGTTTGTTTGGGTTTTTTTTGTAAATAAGCTTTTCGTAGTGAGTTTTATCACTGGAAATATAACTCCTGGGCAGGGAATGGGCAGAGATTACCAACCCCACCTGCCAAATCAAGTCAGCAGAGGTTTGTGACCACAAAGTACTCACTGGTGGTCCAAAAGCCGGATGCCCGTGTCTGAGATTTGATTAGCAATATGGGTAAGAGCATCACGGTTTGCAGAGATCCCACTGTCAAGGTCAGAGGAAGCAGAAATCACCGTGGTTAGTGATTGCTCATTCCTAAGCTTACCTATAACCTTGTAACGTCTTGTTCTCTCCTGCAAGGGGGCAGATGGTGTTCGTGGCTTGAAAGGCACAAAAGGTGAAAAGGTGAGTTATCACTGCTTGTTTGAATTGATTTTCTACAGCCTCTGAGCAGTTTTGCGGACTGGTCCCGCAGGATGCTCCCCGTGACATTTTTTCCTGCACAGATTTAGTTAAGGAATCCTGGCCAGGCACTTTCCAAACTTTAAAAGTCTTTCTGGGACTTCATTGCCTATGAGAGATTTGCTGCAGGAGAAAATACATTATTGATTTGAGCTCTGCAATTAGACCTTCTTGGCTGAAAGAAGTATTGCCACTGTCCTAGAGGTTGCCTCGAAGCGAGGTGTAAAACAACCTCCATGAAAATAAAACCAGTTGTACTTCAGAAATAATTGGTTCCCAGTACCGACAAGGTGTTGTTATTCACATCGGGCCAGATTTGTGGTCTGGACCTGCAACCAGGACGGGATGTAGGGAATACTTGCTGTGATCCCTGGGGACCTTGATAACTGCAGCCTGGCTGGGTTTCTGTGCCTGTTAGTGCACACCAAGGACTTACAGAAGCCAATGTGAGGGGCAGTGCAGGGACCTAACCTTGTCCTGCTTGGGTAGGAGCTGTACAGTGAGGCTAGAGAAGCCTTTTTTTGTTGTTTTTTCCATCTATACACCTTGTCTTTTCCACCCCCCTCTGTTATTTAGGGTGAAGATGGCTTCCCTGGCTTCAAAGGTGACATGGGCATCAAAGGAGACCGGGTAAGAGGCTATGACCGGTGTGATCTTGTAGTGCTTTGACTTCCAAGCCTGTGTGTTATTGTGCAGTCACAGCTTAGGGAGAGCAGTGAGGTGGTCCTCTGTCACTGTCCTTCTGGCACATCTGATGTTGAAGCAGGAATTCTGTGTTCACTTCAAGCACGAGAGCTGTAAATCCCTAAATTTGCTAATCCCACCTTGAAGGTAAAGTAAAGATGGGGGATAATTAGAGGGCACTGTCGTGCTGCTTTGACTGCCAGGAATACTGTGTGATCCAGCTGTATCGTGTATTTTTCAGTAGCTCTTTTCCTCCCTAGTACTGCATCTAGGGTCTGGTAGGCATCTGGTGTTTTTACCTGTGTAACTGAACAGTTAAAATAGTTGGAAACTTCCCCCATGGCATCTCAGGGAGGTGGCCCCTGTCCACACCAATGCTCAGTCCTCTTGGCTCCCAGATTTCCTAATGATTTTTCAGCACAAAAGCTCCAGCCTAGTCTTTCTTCACTGGTTCAGCCCTCAGTTAAACACTTCCCAGGGCTTTCTGGCACGATTTGGGGGTGGGGAAGGGGGTAAGAGGCAGTCAAAACTAATGAAGGCTGTTTTGGTGGAGAGATGCTACGTGTAGGTGGGATAACTGGGCCACAGGAAAAGATGGCTGTGGTGGGAGATACTGTGAATGAAGCCTGGTGCTTTAAGAACGCTCTGCAATTTACAGTCTGGTCTGAGCCTCTTGGTGAAGACCAGCTTTTTCCAAGGGTTGTCCTTAGCAGCTCCACCGAGTATCTTGGTTGCAGCCATTGAGGGTATTGCTGTTGGCAGACATGAAGTCTGGGATCTGTCTGCCTTGTCAATGCTTGTCTTGTGATTAACAGGGGGAAATTGGACCTCCTGGCCCCCGGGGAGAGGATGGTCCTGAAGGTCCCAAAGGTCGCTCTGGCCCCAATGGAGATCCTGGTCCTCTTGGTCCTGCTGGAGAGAAGGTGAGTCTCACGGATAGAATCACCCAGGAATATTTTGCAGCAAACCCCACTTTTCGTTGTGCGTCTTGGGTGGGTGATTGGGCTGGCGCAGTTTTAGGGCAGAGGGATGAAGAGGAGCTGTAGCAGCTTTGTGTGAAGGTTGGGCTGAGTTGTTCAAGGCGAAGCCAAGAGGAGACCCGGGGGAGGTGGTTTCACTGCAGCAGCATGACTTGAGAGTGTTGAGATATTGGTTTCTTTGGGGTTATCTGCTTGGGTACAATGTCATGAAAAGAAGACCAGAGAGAAAAAAGATGAGAAGTTGAAAGTATCATAAACTCCATGCACTTCTAGGCGTTTCCAGCTGAAAAAAAAGATACTGAAAAATAACCATTCCCTACTAGGTCCCCAACACATTCACAGTGTCACCCCCGCTGGGATTTCCCAGGGAGGGAGGAGGATGATCCCACCCCACCCATTGCACCTCTGCCTTACTTTGACTGGTTTAGTAGGTTGATGGGGCTGGGACCAGGACTGGACTCAATGATCTTCAAGGTCTCTTCCAGCTGATACAATTCTATGATTCTCCGTGCTTGGCGTCTCCCCTTTCTGCTGGCGCAAAGCTGAAGCTGCTCCCTAAGCTCTCACTTGCTCACGCTTAATACACTTTTCTTTGTATTTTCAGGGAAAACTCGGCGTGCCAGGACTGCCAGGCTACCCGGGCAGGCAGGGCCCAAAGGTAACTTGGAGGGGTTCAGCCCACCAGCGGTGCGGGGGGCGCTCGGGGAGCCACGGGATGCCGGGCGGTGACGGTGGTGCCGCACAGAGGACTTGGTCCCCTGCGAAGGGGACAAGGTGGAAGGGCAGCGTTTCCTGCCCATGCAGGACAAATTTATAGATGGGTCAAAAAAATTGCTGCCAGCCTTCCATCAGCGGAAACCCAGGAGGAGTTCTGCATCGCTTCCGTCTCCCATGAAGCGGTGGGAGAGGAGGAGGAGGACACGCAGGATCGCTTCGGCTGCGGATGTGAACAGGCTCCGTCTGAGCTTTCTTGCTGGTCGTGGGCGTGATAGTCCTGCTGCTTGTGTTGTGTTTTATATCTTCAAAGATCCGTGCTAGTCTTAACTGATTAATTAAGGAGAATAGTTAATGAATCAGGGCTTCCCTGAAATTAAAATAAAACCGCTATTTGCAGATTTGCAAACAGCTTTTCTATCTTACCTACACGCCCACCTTCATTTGGGCCATTTTCAAATTTTCAAATTTTCTTTTTACTTTAAAACTATGAATTCCACTATACACACTAAGGCTGCAGCCCAGTTTTTACATGCCCTGGAGGCTTTGGGAACTTAGGATTTTGTTCACTTTTTTTTTTAAGAATCATATTTTATTATTCATGTTCATTTCTTGGGAGAAAAAAAATCGAAAAACCCACAACAGGCTTGTTTAACACTGGAGACATCATTATCTGCGAGAGATTGTTTCCTGGTTGTGGTGTTGATGGTTTGTTTTATAATTTGCATTTTACATTTGGGGTAGGGTGGGGTTTTTTTGCATTTCTTTGACTAATTCATATTTTAAAAGCAGCAGCAGCTATTCTCCAGGCGCTCGTATCAGAAAGCAACGAGTCGGGAGTTAAATTTTCATGTGCAACGTAGTGACTTAAGAGCTCAAAAACAAATCCCTGCCTGCTCCCCAGGCGCCCGGCACAACCATGGGCTTTGCAGTGACTCCTAATGAAGCATGGACCTTTTTTTTGTTGTTGTTGTTATTTTTGGATCAAATTTAATTTCTGAGGTCATTTCAGGTCTGTGTTTGGGTTTGGTTTTCCTTAAGGAAGCGTTGGGGGTTGTAGATGCCGGCGGGTGCTGGCTGGGGGTTATCCCGGGGCGCTGGCGGGGATGGACAGAGCTGCCCTCTCAGTGTCTTGACCCACTCGCTCTCTCTTTTCTCTTTCCCCAAGGGCTCAATCGGTTTCCCAGGATTTCCAGGAGCCAACGGAGAGAAGGGCACACGGGTAAGAAACACTTTGCCAAACCACTTTGCTGATTTTTATATTTATTTATTTTTTAAATCTCTCCAAAGCAAGCTCCTTGGGCTGATGCTCTGGATGCTTCTGCCCCAAGGGGTTGCCCAACGAGGGTCGTCCCACCCTGGGATGAGGTCCCCGGTGAGAGGTCTTTGGGAGAGGAGGGTGCTGGTGGTAGCCCAGTCAGCTCTACGGGCAGCAGCTTTCCAATTAAACACTGGAAATTTTTCCCCTCGAGGTATTTTAAGAGATTCCTCTGAACTCGAATCCTTCCCGTGCCATCAGACTCTGCTCAGGGCATGGCAAGCTTTTTAATTAACAGTAATTATTCGAGATGGGTGAATCTGTTCAGAAGCAGCAAGAACCATCTTTAGCCTAAATTGAGATTCAAAACGCGTAGCCGAAAATACTCTTACAAGTTCTTCCTTTGAATAAGCGGAGTTATTCTGAATTCACAAACACCCTTAAAATGTGGGGACTCCATCCTCCTCTACCTCTCAGCCCACCTCCCCAGGCTTTGCTCCAGAGTAGGGACTGTCTAAATACAGTGGTGATTCTTCTGTGGAATAAGCTAGAATTAGGGGATTCAGAACACAAACACAAAGTCATTTTCTGTCCCAGCTCTGGTCGCAGGGACAAAAAGAGGGAAGGGGAAGAGCGAGTGGAATTAGTTTCCTTTTGACTCTCATTTAAATACAAATTACTTGTAACAGACATGTTTGATAGGAACCCAGAAGATACAAATCACTTTGCACTGCATTAATATCATGGCACTGAAATTTGGTTTATATCTCCCCTCTTTTTTTTTTTTCCCACTGAGTAATTTTCATTTCATTCCGAACTACAAATGCAGCATCTTCTCTCCTCCCTCCGCGCCGGCCGGGCGGGAGGAGGGAGGCCGTGAATAAGACAGCTGCCACGACAGCCTTGAATTCACTCTGGCCCTGTAATTACCACCCGCCTTATCAACTATAAAGCAATAAAATCCTTGGGCTGGATTTTCGGGTGGTACCAGCATTGCAGCGGGGCGGAGACGTGCTGCTCTGCATCCCTGAGCATCCGCAGCTGCTTGCTCCATCCGGTAATTTTATGCTGGTGGGATGGAGAACCAGAGCGCTGGGGTGGGAAACCTTTCAGGGAGCGGAGCAGGTACCAGGAAGGGGTTGCTTCTGAGGCTGGCAAAAATCCCCAAGGGTTAGGCTGCTTGAATCTGGGGAATATCCAGCCTGAAAGGGGTTGAGGAGGGAGCAGGCGTGCGGGGAAGGGGCCCAACCGCAGCACCAAGCAATGACAAGATGAGAAAAGACAAAAAAACTTAGTTACGCCCCCCGTCGCACCACTCTTTTTTTTTTTTAATTAATTTTCAGTTTAGGGATGGAAAAGGGGTTTTTTTGCATTACACGTTCAACAGCTCACGTCATCCTGGCTCATGAGAAGTGCCTGGTGGTCACTGTCCCTCTCCTGGGCTGGGTCAGGCTCTGGAGCACATGGCACCACAGCCCCAAAACCTCTGCTATAAAGGAAGGAGACAGAAATTGGAGGAGAAATGATGGGTTTTTGTGCGTGGGGAGCAGGGACAGGGAGTACAAGCCAGACCCCGAAGGGGAAGGGCTGTCTTCTGGCATGCCTCTGTCAGATAGAAATACGTTGGTTTATTTTATGGTAATTTCAATTTTTGTTCTCTCCGATGTCTGATTGAACCATTTCTACCATTTTACACCCAATCTAGCAGCTTCCACTTGTTTCATCAGTGTATTTGTATGGGAGAGAAAGAGATGAGAGGAAGGGAAAAGATTTTCATGTTCAAATCTCTCCTTTAGTAAAAGGAGCCCAGCTTGAGATCTTTATGAGAATAGCAGAAATACTGATTTTCAATAACAGATTCGGTATCCTATTTTCTTTTCTTTTTTTTTTTTTTTTTTTGCTCCCAAGTACCCAATTTGAAAAAAATGAAAAGCAATTATATACACAACAATAGACTGAGCTGGGATCACAGGGTGCCAAACCAAATGGAGACCATCAACTTAATTCAAGCCTCATTGAGTTAGACTTGATAAATCCCCCTCTATTTCTCCTGAGATCACTAAATTTGCTATTTTTATGAGCATGTCCACATATAGTCAAAAAAGAGTTTTGAAGATTTCCTTCTCCAGTGCAATGTGGAGTAACCCAATTTGCAGCTGAAACGACCAAAAATCATTTGTTTGTCTTTTCTCTTTACACAGTATTACTATTACGCTACTCAAGGCGGTTGTTTATGTGTCCAAAATAATATAAATCACGAATTTCTCTTACGATTGTCGTCATCTAGGAATGGAAATAAGCTTTCTAGCTCATTATTTCAGCTGCACAAGTAGTCCTCCCAAGTCCCTAAATAGTGAAAAAAAGAGGTGAAAACCAACTGCAGAGGAGCAGAACCAGCAGATCCTGCCAGCAGCAGCAGCTGAATTTTGGCTCCCCAAACCTGAAACTGCAGCTTCTGGCTGTTCAGCTGCACAGAAGGGCTGGTGAAGTTAAAAAGGGGGAGAAAAGTGGATGTTTGGTGGTTTTGGAGAAGTGTGACCTGCTAAATATCATGAGAGTTTTGGCGAGTGGGCACTGTGCCTGTTTGCACCCAGCTGCCTGCAGCCGGGGTCGAGCTCAGGTGAGCTTGCTCGGGTATTTCCAGAACCTGATCATAAAATCAATAGTTGGAGGTGAATAAGTGGTCCTATTTTTAGTGCTAATATGTCCCTGCTATTAGCATGGGGTAATAGATCTCCCTGCTCGTCTGCGCTGACAGAGCCTGGGGGCGGGTGTGGAGGTACCGAAATCCAACCACTTATCTGAGTGCCTAGAAAATAATCTGAATTTAGATGCCTTTCCCTCTGTTTGAAAAATCTAGGTCTGTGTACATTTGCAGTGCTGTATAAATTCTTCGCAGCAGTACCCAGTGCTGTATGCATGATTAATGATAGCAATAAGCAGGGGAAAATTTTACTTAAAAATAGATTTGAGGAAGCAGGAGAGGAGTGGGGGGGGCTACCTGCAGGGACACACTTCTCTCAACCTGCTCGGAATTTAGCCTCCCGTAGCTACGAGAAAACCAGCCGGAGTACTTTAAAATTACTTTTATAATTAATTAAGAAAAGGTGTGCCAGCAGGGTTTATTAAATGGAGCCACAGAACAAGGAGGAGTCAGCAGGACTAATTTTAGTAGCTCAAAGAAAGTTGATTGTAAAGTTTTCCAGCTCCCGTTTTATGTTCGCCTGGTTAACGAGCGCCAAATACGAGAAGACAAGATTGTGAGATGATGGATTTGGGGCAGAAAATGGCAAGTGATATTTTAAGCTTTCTGCATTCCTTACTGTGGAACGCAAGTCTTTCTCTTCCTTCATTTAACAGGTAACAACAGTGGACCACGGGTCCAAAGGAAGAAAGTTAAACCTATTGGCATTTTTCTGGTGACTCGACACTAGCCCAGATAGTGTTTTCAGGGAACAAGCTCTAGGCCATTAGTTTTCTTTTAGGCACGGGGTAATGGAGCTTAACGTGCTGCCAGATTTAGGACCCAGGCGTCTCTGTCTTTCCTCTGTCAGAATTAATCACAGCTCCCCATTACAGGGAGCTGAGCGCGTCTGTCAGAGCTCATGAACCTGCTGCTTTGTCGCTGCTGCGAAACGGGCTCTTAAATTACTTGCTTAGCACAAAGTTTGCCGAGATGAAGAAAGATTTGTAAATATGTGGGGCAGCTTAATTGGTTCGTGTGGCGTAAAATACCAGCTCAGAGCAGGAACCCCGCTCCGCTGCTGTCGCTCTGGGAATATTTGAACAGCAGGGGTCTGGCAACACGTGGGTGTGGCGCTGTGAGCCAGCCTGCCCACTCCCTTCCCCGCCAAGGGATGAGCAGAGGTCGGCAGGGAAAAGGGTTTGGGGCGACGGAGTTGAAGGGCTTTAGTTGTCAGCTATGGTGTGTTGGCTGGCTTTTTAGGAGACTGCGTGGTGTGAGTGGGTAGCCTCGTCTTTGGAAGACTTTGTGATGTTTTAAAGCACTTCTGAAGAGGTTCCTTCCCATCTGCCTTAAAATCAAAACAAGAATCAAGAGATACAAATCATAGAATCATAGAATCCTAGAATGGCCAAGGCTGGAAGGGACCTCAGAGATCATTTAATCCAACCCCCCCGTCATGGGCAGGGACGCCTCTCAACTAGATCAGACAATACATGGGGACCGAGCGGGAATTGAACCCGCGACCTCAGTGTTGTCATTGTTGTCAGCACCGCGCTCAAACTTGCTGTGGTTCTTTTCATTGAAAATGATAACCAGAGAGGTTTAGGGGATAGTTTATGTTCAAGAGGCTTCGTTGTGGATTCATCTGCCCCGATACCAGCTGCTAATTCCTCTTCCTTTCTTTTTTTTTCAGGGGACACCTGGCAAACCAGGTCCAAGGGGGCAGCGCGGTCCAACGGTAATGACCCGATTCTTCATTCTTGTGCATTTTAAAAGCTTGTTGGGGCCAAGAGAAAGCGGGATCCGATTTGTGCCCTCACCGGGTAGGATCTGGCCTTGGATGGTTAAAACTGAGCAGAAAGGGGACAACGATTCAGGGCTGGATTTCACCACTGCGCGTGGTTTGAAGTTGTCAGAGCACCCATGGCAGCTCGCTCCTGTGGCTAATGTGTCATCTTTTGTGTCTTTTTAAGGGTCCACGTGGGGAAAGAGGCCCTAGGGGAAGCACTGGGAAACCCGGCCCAAAGGTAAGATTTTGGGGAGCCTGTTGGAATGGTCCTAAAAAATGTTGGTGTAGGAGACTGTCTGGTTCATTGCCCTCCCTTTCCCTTCTCTCCTGATCTTCACTGCCTGGCCAAATGGTTCATAACCCACCCGTGAAGTGTATGCACAGGTCTTAAAAATGTGTTGAACCACCTTTCAACAGGACATCAAGTTCATGTATGGATTCAGAGCTGGTGCAACTAGAGGGGAGGGAGCACATCAGGGACCAGCACAACCTCTCAATCCACTGATGATCCCACTAAGCCCCGTTTTTTGGAGATGAAGCTGCATTTAAACCAACTTAGAGGCCTTAGGTTGTGCCATGGGTGATGGAGCACAGATTGCTGCCGGGCTCCAGAACCTTGTACCTCGCCGAGCCACTTGGTGTGTGCACACTGTGCGCCCACGATTGGTCACTGGGCAGCGTTGGTGATTTTCTGCCAGCCGGTCTGGAGGCACGTCCAGCTCTAGATCCTGCTGCAGAGACCCATTAAGTGACCATCAATCACCGGGCGTGATGGAAGCGAAGCTTTTGTAGCGAGACATTGTCACCACCATGCTGCCGGCTTTAAAAATAAATATCTCGGCTTTGTGTCGGCATGAATTTTTGATAAATACCTCCTCTTTGTAGCAGCATTTATCTCTCAGAGGGAGGCCATTATGTGGTGGGAATATCCTGAGTTTGCTGATGGTATCTTTCCTGTATTTTTATTAAGCAATGGTGGGGAGGAAGAGGGGATGAGAAGCTGCTCGTTTCTCACTGGTTGCTGCTCCTGGTAGCAAATTATTGACAGAGAGAGGCCGGCGGAGCTGGTGGGGTGTCACCATGGTCTTGGTGCCATATGAAGTCTTTGTGCACAGCAGCTGCAATGGTATTAAAATGTATTTTTAATGGTGTGTTGTTTTGTTTATTCATAAAAGGGCAACTCTGGTGGTGATGGCCCCCCTGGTCCTCCTGGCGAAAGGGTAAGGCAGTTTGGTGGGGCTACAGCAGAACTCAACCCAAACCCGTTAGTTTAACATGTGTCCTTGCTTTGGGGTTAAACCACAACAACACGGCAGATGAGGAGGGTTTGCAGGGCTGAGGAGACGGTGCTGGGTCTTTTTTTTTTTTTTTAATATGAGCTTCCTAGCAAGTAGATTGTTAAGAGAGGGGTGGGCAGGGTGCAGGTTAGCATTCTTTGGCGAGCAAAAAGGAAAAACTTGTTCAGAAATATGAGGTGAAACATGCTTGTGTGGAGAGAGCTCTCAAGTCACCTAGAGCCCTCAGGTCCTTTCTGGGCTCTCCAAGGAAGGCTTGAGTGGGACTTTGGGTGTCATGTGTAAGCATTGCTCCATGGGAACAGGGAAGAGCCCCCGTGGGTTTTATGCCGGCAGCCAGAGCCCTGTTTTCCTGGAGGAGGTGGTCCTCTAGGATCACCAAAGTGTTTTAGGTTCCCTGACCATGTTTTCTGGCTTGTTTTGCATCCCAGGGACCACCAGGGCCTCAAGGACCGACTGGATTTCCAGGACCAAAAGGCCCCCCTGTAAGTAACTGTCTTTCTAGAACATGCAAAGAAATACATAAAGTCTTTTCCATCCAGCTGTGACTGCCTGTGCCAGCTCAGTCTTAGCTGCTTTTCTGACAAGCGGTGACGTGCACAATAAAAGGCATTACTGAGACATCATGATAATAACCCGACAGTTTAAATAGCCAAGTAAATTGTGGCTGATTATAAATGTTCATTTCCTAATGACTCAATATCGCTAGGATCTTTCATGGTTGCTCTGTTTTTTATTTTCCCTCTGAATACTGGGAGGACGCTTCTATCCCTGCAATTATTATACACTGACAGGGGACCTCAGAAACTCCTTCCCTGTGGTGAGCAGCTGCTCTGGACCTGCAAGATAAATCTTTCCTTTAGGAGAGGTGCAGGAAAGGGCCATATCTGTTAGGATTCTGAGCACCCCTTTTCACTGTAAAAGGAATGGGAACTAATGCAAGGAGGCAATCAGATTTGATTCAGTCCTTAACACAGTTTTACTACTGAGCGCTTAGTGATGTTCCTTCTCACCCTGGTTTTCTGCTCTAGGGTCCTCCTGGGAAGGATGGATTGCCTGGTCACCCTGGACAGAGGGGAGAAACCGTAAGTAGCCAAAAATCTTGGGCAGATCATTAGTCCCGAGCCTTGTTTTGCTGGCTGGTTTTTCTAAACCCTTCTATGCAGCTGGGGACGTGTGGCCGCACATTTGGTTTCCCTGAAGGTCTGTGTCTCTCCAGCTGCGCAGGATGGTCTGTGGGAAGCAGCCCCTCTTCTGAGCAGGACGGGGTCGGTCTAATGATGATTTGTGTGGAGGCTGTGCACCAACTCCTCTCTCTCTGTCCCTGTAGCAGATTGTAGAGGTCAACACGTGCATCATGCACAGAGAAAATAGGAATGGAGAGATGTAGTGATGCTGACGACCAGCATCGGAGGCAGTTGGGCTTCTGCCATGACGGGTGCAGCAGAGGCAGCTCCCTGAGAGGTGGGAGGGTGTTGGCTGGGGTTGAATCTGGATCAGCACCAGCCCTTGGTGTGGCTCTTGTATTTGGGAGGTGGAGAAGCAGCCAGGAGGACGTTTTCTGAGCAGCCTCTGTGGCCAGGCTCTGCACCTAAAGACTCTCCAAAGCACTCATCCCTCTGATCTCTCAAGGGGAAGCTCACGTCTCTGCTCTCTGGAGCGTGGTGGGTAACGTCCGTGCTTTCTTTCCCATTCCACCCTATGGAGATGTGCAGGTTTTACATCTCTGTGCTCCAGAGAGGGCTGCGATCGCAGAGATTTTTCATGCAAGACAATCTCCATCCATAGCAAGCTCAGCTTTCTGCACCCAGCTGTGCTATGTCAGGGGCAGTTCTATTTTCTCTGGAACCTGCAATGGGGAGAAATAAACGCTTTTCGCTTCTCAATGAACCACGCGGCCAACGCCAGGAACTGTTGCCCAGCAGAAAAGAGTTACAGCCCAGTTTTGGCATTGCTTGTTTGGAGAGGAAGGCAATTCCCGGCCAAGATGAGGGGCGTGGTGGTTTTGCTCCAGTTTTGTCTGTCCACACGGGTTCCTGCAGCACGCTCATGCATCGGCTGCCACCTGAGCAGGGAGCACATGGCTGCTGACGCTGCCTTTTAGCCAAAGCTATGCACGAGGACCTCGCCAAGTTTTGCTTAAGCCCCCTCCAGTGATAATCCTTGGCCGCAGCCCAGGGAGCGGCTCCTGGCTGTTGAGGAGCGCTGCCGTGCACGAGCTGCTTTGTTGGTTTTACAAGGTTTCCTTGCACCGATGTGATCATTGTTTCTCACCGAAGGAGAACGATGAGGCATGTGTGGAAGGTGTGATACCCTGGCTGTCGTGCATCTCTGGTGGTCTGTTGTCTGCACTTTTTTTAGTTGCTCAGAGGATACTCTAAGCAAAAAATGATCCTCCTGCCACGTATCCCTCTGCATGCAGTAATTAGTGTCTGTCTTTGGCATTTTGGGGGATGTTTATTCTTTTTCCTCCGCCGTGTGCAACCGAGCTCATTTGCTGCTGTTGGTGTGTTCCTCTCCCCAGCGCTGCATGTTAGCAAGTAGAGTCTTTGTTCTGTGTTTATTTTACAGGGGAAAAAAAAAAAAAAAAAAAAAAAAAAACAACAACTTCCTCTGCTCAGCTTTGCATTTTTCTCCACTGCCTTTCTTAGCAAACGAGCATCGAAAAGACTTTTCACATTATGCATTTTTCTCCCCTCAACATAACCCACAACAGTTTAATGAACTTACCTGGCATGTGCTAAACAAGGCAATGCAAATAGTGCTCAGCGCATCACTGCATATTTATTTACACTCCGAAAGACTGACTTTAAGGCAACGGTTATGGTATTTTTAAATACACAGTCCTCAGGTCAGGATTAACTTAAAGGTGAAGAGAAGAGTTTTCACCTGCCAGAGCCTGGCTGGGACATTTAATCTTCCTTCACTCTCTGGAACATCCAGGGCACCTACATTCAAGTTGGAAGAGGCAGTTAAAACTTTGCATCTGTTGTCACCGTCTTTTGAGACTGGAATAAAACATCAAACTCCATGTCTGCGTGAATATGAATGGAGAACGGGCTTTCAATTATGTTGGCTCTGAAAATACTCCCAAACAGCTTGCTTCAGTCATTGCAGCAGTAGCTTGCCTATCGCAGGCAAATCCTTTCAGAAAACAAAACCTCTGTTAATTTTTGCCATGAACAAACTTGCAAAGATCACTTTGCCCTGCATCTTCCTGGGGTGCACGCAGACATGTGCAGATCCAGGTAGCAGAAAGCCCTTTTTTTGTCGCCCGTTCCTTGCACAGTGCCAAAAAGTGAGGAGGGATGCATAAAAAAAATTAAATGCTATTTCCACATTGGTAGCCTTGTCACTGCACTCTTATACCTTCATGCAAGAAAACCTAGACTTGAAATCTGTGTCACATGCTTCCCTTTATTTTACTTTTCATTTACTAGCAAATGGGCAGGCTGAAATATTTGGCTGTGTTAGATTTACAAAGATTGGATCTAAAAAAAAAAAACCATGAAAACCTTTAAAAACCTTGTGCCCAAGGCTCAAACAGGATAAAAGGAAAACCATTCCTTCAGATTAATAAAGCCCTGCACAGAAATGGCTGAAATATTTTGCTGCGATAAGACTTTAAATTGTACATTCATTTCCCAAAGATGTTTTGCCATTTCCCCATCAATGACAGGATATTTTTCTGTGATCTGTGGACAGCTAGAATAGCGCTGAGTAGTTTTTTTTAGCATGGCACATTACCATTGGCTCGGGGATTTATCTGATCCTCTTTTGTGGCAATGAGAAAATAGCCCGTATGCCCTAAATGACATTTCTTGAGCTTGTCAGCGTGCTGTAGTAAGAATGACAATTAGTGTGCTTTTTAAAGAGTGGCTTAGGAGAGCTAAACAGTCGCAGTGGTGATATTTGTTATTGTCACTCTTCAAAATGTCCTTATAAGTAGCTGTCATGGAGACTTCGCTGCTCGTCAGTGTTTGGGGAGAAACGCATTTGTGATTTCTTTCAGCAGATGTTGATGAAAGAAACCGAACTTCACTCGGCCCCCAAGCCTGGAGGGTTCTGGGCTTCAGCGGGGCTGCAGGTTGACACTGCCGGTGACAAAAGACGGAGATGGTCACCCAGCCTCCAAGCTCGTGGGAGCTAAGCCTAAAAGAGAGCTGATCCTAAACCAGTACCACAGTGGGGAACAGGAGAAGGGAAATGGCTTCTAAGAATTGCTCAGCATGGAGAAACTCACGTTGACTTTTTAAAAGCCATTTCCTCTCTAGCTTTTGTGAGCGTAGCAATTTTTTTTATATATGTGGCCAGTCCTTCAGCTAAACTGCAATAGCCCCATCAAAACAGCAGAGCTGAGCTTTGAGAATCCCTTTTTCTTCCTCTGTTTCACCCCTGTATGAAAGTAGAAAGATGTATTTTCCGCCTTCTGTTTGATTTCTTCTTTCTTTTGTCTCTGGATGCCCACCCGTTCCCGGTCAGTTGTTCCACAGCGGAGGAGCAGTGGGCTGGCAGTCTGTGCCCCTTGCTGGAGTGCTTCTGCTCAGAAGTGTCACCTCTTTCTCTTTTTCCCTTTCTCTGATAGGGTTTCCAAGGCAAGACCGGTCCTCCAGGACCTCCCGGCGTCGTGGGACCTCAGGTAAGAAGAAAATGCTCCTGTTTGCACCAGCTCTCTGCAGCTCAGCTCCATCGGTTCGACATAGTGGGCTCTCGAAGCTCTGATGGTTCAGCTGGAGCTGCTGGGGACACAGGTTGTAGAGCACAGAGACCCTTCTTCCAGGGCAGGCGAAAGCATGTCAAAGCAAGCTTGATGGTTTGAAATGCTCCAGTGGGTGCCAGCCCACCTTGTCGAGGGGTTAGGGTGGCATTTAGGTAACAACCAACCTCTATGATTCTATGCCTGAAGGCTGCTGTAAATAAAACGTCTCCTGTGAACTTCACAGAGCTGGTATAAAACTGATGTAGGATGAGAGACACCAGCAACGCACAACGTGGCCGAAAGACCCTGTGTAACCAGAGGTTAAACGAGATCTCCAAGGGCTGTAAAGCCTCTGGGGTGCTCAGGGCAGGGCAAGCATGATGGAAGAGTGCTTTTACACACCATAAGGAAGAAATGCATCTGTACTTCATATTCTGTTGGAGTTGGGTTATTTTTCTTTTGGTCACAAAGAACTCTGTGCAATCTGGAAATAGCAGCTGCACAGACAGAGTTTGTACCCGTTAAGTACAGGCGTGCAAGGCTCGTGGATCACTTTGCAGAGTCCCAGACTGCCTAGAACTGGCTTTAGATTTAGTCTTCCTTCCTGAAGTGCTGGAGAGGTTGCTTTTTAATTAGAAAGTAATTAATTTGTCCCCTTTAATGATAGCGTAAAGTCCCTGATTTGTAAATTCCATGATTAGGGGCAATTCCCTGACTGTGTCTGTCTACTCAAGTGCAAATTAGGTTCTGTGGCAATTTCATCTGGCTCCGCTGTGCGCGGTTAGCGTGATCTGTGGCTGCTCAGCGATCGCCCTGTTATTGCTCTGCTTACACTAAGTGGCACCCTGCAGCGTGACATGAATTCCAGCCACCATCCCAGCGGGCACGAGTGTGCAGGGATGTTATAGACCTGGGCGCGTGACTTTTGTCCTCCTCCAAAATGAGCCGCTCAGGAACCTTCTGCACTGGGCTTTTCGTTAGTCTCGTCACCATCAGTGCCCACATAGAGCACAGAGGCAGTCAGTAACTGCCATGTAGTGCAAGCCTAATTCATTATTTAGGCCCCGTATAAGGAAGAATCAGTGTGATTGTAGAACACTTAGGAGGTTTTCAATTAAAAAGAGAAAAAAAAAGAACAAAAAGGAAAAAAAAGGAAAAAAAGAAAAAACTTAAGCATAATTGTAGTAATAATATCTCACTTATGTGAATGCTTTCATTCCAGAGGTTCTCAATGCTTCTAGTCTGTCAAGTGCAATGTTGCCCACTCCCAAAACAAGGTCCCGGTAGATGCCAAGAGGCATCTCTCCAGGGATTCCTGGTGGCACCGCAGGAGGAAGCTATGGGAAGAAGCATCTTCTATCCCCTTGCAACCCAAAGGTCTACACTGATAGTCTGCACCTCTTCCTTTGTTGCTTTCTCTGCTGACACCCACGACCTTCTCCCCAATCTGTTTCTTCAGGGTCCAACTGGTGAGACTGGGCCAATGGGTGAGCGGGGACATCCAGGCCCTCCAGGACCTCCAGGTGAACAAGGTCTTCCTGGCCTCACTGGAAAAGAAGGGACCAAGGTAGGGACCAGCAACCTGCCCAGTTCACCCTCCCTGCAAGCCTGGATGCCTGCCTCTCTCCTAGAGAGGGAGGATTCAGAAAAGACCTGATGCTTGACACCGTCTCATCGCGACTTGAAGCTGGGAGAGAGCAGCCGGGTCTCAATGGAGTGCACATCTTCATCTGTTTCTCCCTGTCCTTGCAGGGGGACCCTGGTCCCGCCGGCCTCCCAGGGAAGGATGGTCCCCCCGGTTTGCGAGGCTTCCCCGGAGAGAGAGGTCTCCCTGGCCCCATTGTAAGTAGAAGCTGCTTGGTCCTTCCAGCGGGAAGGCTGCCTGGGCGGTGCAGCACCCACCTCCCAAAATGACTTTGTTTTCCTCCCTCCAGGGTTCTCCAGGGCTGAAAGGCAACGAAGGTCCCCCAGGCCCGCCAGGTCCAGCAGTGAGTATCCTTGCCCTTACAGGCACCACCTAACGTGTTTACAAGCTTGGCAAGCCAAAACGGAGGGTTAGTCACAGCTCAGTGCTTTATCTGTTATTTCCCTCGCACTAACGAACAACTTGCTGGATGTTGCTTTATTTTACAAGACATGTAATAGCTCAGCCGTTTTGTGGTGCCAGCTATGAATGTACATGACAAGCTGAGGGAGCTGGAATGAGTCAGGACATCAAGAATTTTGCTTCTAAGTCACTCGTTTTCCCTCTGAAAGTTGACCCCAAATGAGATCTGTGCTCAGGGCAGCCCTCCCGGACGAGAATATTCCCCATCCAGCCCTTCCTGCTGCGTTGGCCATGAAGGGGTTCGTTCTCTTGTTCCAAGCTGATAACGGGCCCCCAGGAGCTGAGATCCCTGCAGCACCCAGAGAAGAACCCAGCTCTTCCAGGGATTTTAATTTTAAAAAGATCTGCAGGACCCCTGAGGCTGATGGTACCAAATCACCTCACAGCAGTCACCCCATCCAATGTGCTCAATTGACTGACGTTGCATTTGCAGCATCCTACTGCTGGATTTCTTCGTGTCTGTATCGAGATGGAGCTCGACGTTCCAGTTAACGCTTCTTTCTTTCTTCCCCAAACAGGGCTCTCCTGGTGAGCGTGGTCCGGCAGGATCAGCTGGCCCCATAGGCTTGCCTGGGCGACCTGGCCCCCAGGGACCTCCGG
>NW_009716416.1:85769-86307 GCF_000703405.1 Apaloderma vittatum
AGGCGACCCCCAGTAAGTACCAGTATAGAGGTTAACAGCTGTGGGTAAAATAGAAATGTGTACAGGAGGAAGCTTGAGCATGGAGACATTCCCTGGGGCAGGTGTATAAAAGATTTGAGGGGAAAAAAAAAAGGAGGGATTAAATTAAAAAGGAATTTTCTCATCCTGGGCACATCAAATTACTGAATGTTAGCTGCTCAACTGCCCTGCCTGTGACAGTCGTGCTATCAAAAATGGATGCGATCCCAGGGACCGAAATGTCTTCAGGCAACAAGAAGGGATGAGGATGGAATAGGTGAAATGAGAGCCCCTGTGACCTTCTAGTGACAAACAGCCAAAGGACAGGCCTCTGGGCAGAGCAATGAGCCAACCCCATCACCGCTCACAAGGATCCGGTAACCACAGCAATTTCCACTGCACCCAAAAACATAATTTGCCCTCACCCCGCCACGGCCGAGGGACCCACATGAAGGCACCAGGGAGGTTTGGCTGCTGCTTCCCAGGCTGCTGCCGCGGCGTCAGCGTCCCCAAGCGGCCC
>NW_009716416.1:86336-93111 GCF_000703405.1 Apaloderma vittatum
GGAACGCGGCTGAGCCCTGCCATATGGTCCCTCTCCGGAGCGTTCGCCAGCCAGCCCGCGCAAACTCGCACGTCTTTCGCTCCCCAGGCAGGCGCGTGAAATGTCACGTGCGGGCAGGAGAGAGTGGGCTGGGATGGCTATTTCTGTCCCTGAAGAGCCACAGCACCGTCATGGTCCCGAGGAGGAAGGCTGTGCCTCTGATTCACGTGCGGATGGGTTTGCCAGGGACTTCTGGGTTTCCTGCCTCAAACTTAAGCTCAGCTTCAGACCCGGCGAAATGAGAAAATGTTAGAATCAGTGATTTCAGACTACATGGGAGAACTTATGGTGATTGATTGTTGTTATCTAAAGAGTTTATCAGCCTCTGCATTCCACATTTGCTGGCTTATTAGAAACTCTAGCAGCTAGTCCAAAGGCAAGAATTTCCTGGTGAATCAGCTTTATGAACATCTGTCCCACCAACTACCTATATGATGTATCAGTGGATAGATGAATAGGCAATTTCTGTGGCATCTAATTATTCAGAAGAGAGCACCCAGGATTCAAATGCTATTAAATTATCTGTGATGAAAGTGAAAAATATCCACTGTTCAGTTCCTATAAACAAACAACTGTTGAAGGCTCCAGGTTTTTGAGATGCAAGTAGATGTTTAAGCAGGAGATTGCTTTATTCACTTCAAGTGTTTTCCTTTCTCCAGAAGCTCAGGAGAGAGCTCGAGGCCTCCTGAGAACCCCCCATTACTTGGGGATCAGCCAGGGAGGGAGCAGGCATTGAGTGCTGGGGCAGCCAGGACCAGCATCAGCAAACCTGGCTTGTGGGAAAAAAATTAGTTGGATCTTGTTTCTCATCCAGCAAGAGATGGTAAAGGGTTCAGATTAAATCTGATTGTATTGCTATAGCCGTGGAACTGCAGCTGTGATCTTCCATCGTTTAGACTTGTTTGTCCTTTCTTTATCTCTCGAGACAGAAATTTTGTCTTGTTTCAGGCAGCGAGCACAGATGAAATATCAGCTGGAAACCGGTTTTGCTCTACATGCCCATAGAGCCAGGGCTCACTAGCAGCTGAATAAAATGTTAATAGGATGTAATGGGTTGGGTGGAGGGAGAGCTTGGTGTGACCTTCTTGCTTTTTCTGCTTCCAGGGCGAGAAGGGTCCTCAAGGACCAGCTGGCCGGGATGGCATCCAGGGCCCAGTGGGACTGCCGGGTCCAGCAGGTCCTGTTGGCCCCCCTGGAGAGGACGGAGACAAGGTGGGAGCAGCTCCCGGCTGCACCAGGGTCGCTCTGGGAAAGGGGCTGGGCAATGTGCCTTACTGCCACCACACTGCTTCCAGCCCATCGGGTTGGATGTGCTGCTGGTCCTGACAAAGGGATGTTTTATGGCACTCGCAGTCTGGCAAAATCAGCAGAGCCTGATCTGGGGAGCAGCAAGAGAACTGGGCTGTGTGTGCTCTGCCAGCTCGCTGGAACCGGAGAATCACAGAAATGCCATTAGCCTCCCCCAAAACCTGCAGCAGGTGGCCTGCCCGCGGGTGCCTGGCCTTTCCAAATTAATTACCTTTCCCCGCTCTCTCATTAAGCCCCTCTGGTCTGGAGGATTCTCAGAGAACATTAGCTGGGATGAATCACTCATCGCTGCTAACGATGTCTGCAAAATGCTGCTTCGTGCATCGTGTGGCAGCTAAGGAAAGTTTTAGAATGTAAAAGGGTTTGGTTACCCACGGAGCGACGAAATTTCTGGCTTTTTTCAGGACATTCTGGGGTTCTTCTGTGGGAATTGGCATCTTTGGCTTTAGGGTGCGGATGTACAGGACTGTTGCTTGAATGTTTTGGCATGGAAGTGGTGACCACGTGAACTAACTGTGCCCCTTTGTGCTTGGCAGGGCGAGATAGGGGAGCCTGGCCAGAAGGGCAGCAAAGGCGACAAAGGGGAGCAGGTGAGTGGAGTGGAGTGGACGTTGTCATAGCTGCTTCTCTGGAAGGCCGTGGTTACGTTGTGTGACTCGCTGGAAACAGAAAACAATATCGCTATCATTTCTTTCTGTCGTTGCTCCATCTTCTCTTTTGCTTCATCGAATACCCGCACAACATAAAAAAAGACTGAGAGCCTGAAGTGTGAGCCCCAGGAACACCCTAAGATGTTTCCATGTCACCCGTTGACTGTGTAAATATCTGTGAAACGTTAGCAGCCCTTGCCATTAAAATTGGATGTTTGGCTGCAGCTCCTTCTCTAGTTGCTTGCAGCACACTGAAGCATCCTTTAAGGTAAATTGCACATCAATACCAGACAGAACTGAGTGGTGTGATACTGCTTTGCTGGAGCAAAAATGCATTTAGACGTGTCTGCTGTGACACCAGTGATGCTGGTGTGACCAGGAAGCCCTGACCCCGTCCTCCTGCTCTGTTGTGGGAATTAATGTGTTTAATGGAGGCTGTCTTGAAGAACATCACTTTTTCCAGGTCAGGTTTGTTTGTTGTTTTTTTACTCTGTGCTCCTATTGCTGACGTTGCACTTGTGTTTCATGACAGGGTCCACCAGGTCCTACGGGCCCCCAAGGTCCAATTGGTCAGCCTGGCCCAGCTGTGAGTATTGTCCCCTGTTAGAAGAAAGCCCCTTTCTCATCGTGTAACCTCCTGGGAAGCGCTGCTGATGCCCAGCACATTAGCAGGGCATTGGTGGTGGGGATGGGGCTTTGCATCTGCCTCGTGTCTTTGCTAAGCTGTGCTAGACTCTTTCCTCGTAGGGTGCCGATGGAGAGCCAGGTCCCAGAGGGCAGCAAGGCCTCTTTGGTCAGAAAGGTGATGAAGGACCCCGAGGTTTCCCTGGTCCTCCTGGCCCAGTGGGCTTGCAGGTAATTTAGGGCAGCAAGGGATGACTTAAGGGTGATGAGAGCTGGAGCTCCACAGGTAAAACTTATCCCTTCAACCTCCACAGGGCTTGCCTGGACCACCTGGTGAGAAAGGAGAAACAGGTG
Organism: Apaloderma vittatum; assembly: GCF_000703405.1. Classification (NCBI taxonomy): domain Eukaryota; kingdom Metazoa; phylum Chordata; class Aves; order Trogoniformes; family Trogonidae; genus Apaloderma; species Apaloderma vittatum. The sequence goes on from NW_009716416.1 coordinate 89,312, forward strand.
ATGTTGGGCAAATGGTAAGATGCTTTCATACTTCTTTTGTTCATCACTGACATAGACACTGCTCCAAGAAAACACGTCTTCAATTTTCTCCCCTTTCTCTCAGGGCCCACCAGGCCCACCTGGACCCAGAGGTCCATCTGGACCACCAGGAGCAGATGGTCCACAGGGTCCTCCTGGGGGAATAGGAAATCCTGGTGCAGTAGGAGAGAAGGTAAAGCATCCAGACATACCTGGGAGAAGCCCCCTACTTCAGCAGAAAACTGTGCACCCTGCAGAAATACAAGTGTTCTCATCCTCTTTTCCCCTCTGCAGGGTGAACCTGGTGAATCTGGTGAGCCTGGTCTTCCTGGCGAGGTTGGCCTGCCGGTAAGTGCAGCTCTTTCTCTGATGGAGAAGATACTTTTCTTCAGTGGTGTCCCCTGAGGAGCTGGCTGAAGGGGTGTCAGAGACATGAACCAGCTGTGTCCTTGGTTTGGGCATCAGGCAACACATCACCACGTTACTGGGTATTTATAGTATAACGTTTAGTCACCCGGTATGGTCTGCCCACGACCGAACAACGTGAACGCCGTTTAATCATTGTGGGAAGGGACTGCTAAATCATGTCCTCAGATACAAACAGAGCTCCTTTCTCAGAATTGATTAAAGGATAATTAGAGATCGTTAAGTTGTTTTCCTGGATAATACAAACACCCTTTTTCGTTTCACAGGGTCCTAAAGGTGAAAGAGGTGAAAAGGGTGAAGCAGGTCCCTCAGGTGCTGCTGGTCCACCTGGCCCCAAGGGTCCACCAGGTGATGATGGTCCCAAAGGCAGCCCCGTAAGTACCCCCTCCTGTCCAAGCAGTGCTTCCTTGTCTTGCCCAGCAGAGGTTTCTACATGAAAAGATGTTTTCTAGAGATATTTGTGGAAATTTGACATAGTTTGCCAGCCAGAGAATTGCTCCTCTAATGATATGTGATATTAGTCCCCTTCTTTCGGTTGCCAATGAGGAAAAGACCCGACTGAACCGTATCTTCCAGCAATATTTGAATTACTAGCCCTTTTTGCAGGCTATCAGAAAACTCACCCCTGTGGAGAGGGTCTGCAGTAGGTTTACTTTGCACTTGAGCTTATGTATCGTCAAGGTGCTCTGCACCAGAGCAAAGATTCCAAAATAGCATAGGGGAGGTTTATATAAATTTGGGAGTTGTACTTCTGAGGTCAGATCCCTGCTGATGCCAGTTGCTGTAGCTCTTGTGAAGCCAGCAGAGCTATACTGATTTATACCAGGTGACTATGGCACAGGATTTATCTTGCCGGCTTCTTTGATGCTTGCTGGCTGAAGAAGTTTATTATGCGATAAGCAAAGATGGCATGAAACAGCAGAGGAGGCAGAGGAGTTAGTCATCTCTCTTTCACAGATGGGCTTTTGCGATATCACATTATTGGTTGAAGCCTAGTGTCTGAACGCTGGTCTCAGAATCATCTGAAGTACACAATAGACATAGTGTGGAGAAGAATGGTGAAGCATTTTAGTCATTAAAAGCTTTGAGAGGATCTTCATGCAAAAAATGTTGCACATGATGTAGTAAGCAAAAGCAAAATCTTCTAATCTGCACGTTCCCAAAGTCATGAGGATTTTATTGTCACTTATCCAATGTATTTATGAAGAACGCAATGAAACTCCCTGTGTTGCCTCTGGAGCTTTGCCTGGTCTGGATGCAAAGCTGAGCTGGTGGCTGTGACAGGATGGAGATGCAAAGATGGGATGGGATCCGGGATTGAGTTTGAGGGCAGGAATTGGGGTTTTGCTCTGTAGGGTGACTCTCCCCATGTGTCACTGGGGTAGCAGGCACTAGTACTCTGCAATTCTCCAGATGCAATTTCTGATGTGGGGGTATCCTTCTTCTCTCTTTGCAGGGTCCGGTTGGTTTCCCTGGTGACCCTGGTCCTCCTGGAGAACCTGGTCCAGCTGTAAGTGTTTGTCTCACAGAAGGGCAGTTGGGTTCCTCCTCTTGGTTTAGTGAAACACGACTGTGCACCGTTCATTCACCAGCAGCTCCTCTGTCATTTACTCTTCTTTACTTGGGAAACAGCAAGAAGTCCCCTCATAAGACCGTTTGTCTAAACTTGTGACGGCCTTTGGGGCAGTAGCTGGATGAATGCTGCTGTCCACAGTATTTGACCCAGAACATTTGCTGTTACCAGGGTTCTCAGCAGGAGATGGGAAGGGATGGTTCCCGGGACGTGAGGACTGGCTGAGCCCCCTCTGCTGCCATTAACAGTCTGCTCAACTCTATTCATACCCTGAATACACCTCCTTGTTTCTTTCTTCTTTCTTTATAGGGTCAAGATGGTCCCCCTGGTGACAAAGGTGATGATGGTGAACCTGGACAGACTGTGAGTAACCAGATAGATGTGTTCTGTTCCCCATCAGCCCCCGTGTTTCTGCGTACAGGTCTGAGGACTTTGAACACCGAAGGATGTACAGCATCGAATTCCCACCAGCTTCTGCTGCCCTGATCCCCTGATACCCTGTCCCCCATGATCTGTGTCAGCCTGGCTGCTGTCACCCATCCAGGCTGCCCAGCAATACATCCCGAAAGCAAAAAATAACTTAGGGAAAAACAAAATTTAGTCTTTCATTCTAACTTTCCCGTGCCTTATGGTATTTCGTGGTGGGAAGGGATAAAAGAAGATACCACCTGCACCCCCGAGGAGGTGTCGGGAGTTGTACTCGCCGCCCACACCTCGGCTTAGCACAAACTCTAGATCTCGACTCAAGTTTTACACGTTTGCTCCTCCTTCCCGCATCTTGTGGTGCAGTTATGGCTTGTTCTCCTCCCTTCTTCATCTAGGGTTCCCCTGGTCCCACGGGAGAGCCAGGCCCCTCTGGACCCCCAGGAAAAAGGGTAAGATTGTTCAGGAGTATTTTTCCAAATATATTTGAATTGACTTTTTGAAGCTAATGTTATTGCTAGATCTACAGTAAATGTAAGGCAGTAGTGTGTAAAATAAATAATAATTAAAAATAAAATTACACACCGTCTACAGCCATTGGAAACTGGGAAGTTGTTACTCGAATCCCACGGGGTTTTTTGAGATTTTAACACCCCAAAAAATATACAAGTATGAGGTGCTCCTGCTCATCCTGCCTTGCTGGCAGAGCTCAGGGATTCATTGAGCAAGAAGCTAATTTTAAAAGCTTTTTGGAGATACTTGTCTCCATTTTCTCTTCTTCCCTGGGGCTGTAGCATCGTTTTGCTAATTCCAATAGACCGTTTCAGATCAATGTGATCTAATTGTGCTTTGTGTCTATTTTGTGCTTTCTCTAGGGCCCTCCTGGTCCAGCTGGTCCTGAAGGAAGGCAAGGAGAGAAAGGAGCCAAGGTAAGAGCTGAACGGGATTTCATTTCTGCCATGTCCTTTGTATGCCGGAAGGATAATTACCCTTTGGCAGCGTTGGTGTTTGAGAGACAGTGATTTGATTTTGCTGTGTGTGTGTTACAGCAAATCAGCCTGAATTTGGGGCCGTTTAGTTCATCTCATCTCAATCTAAGCTTATGTTTTGTCTTTTAAAAAACTCTGCAGAGATAATGAGGGCTTGGTAAGGTCATGGGAATGTTTTTCTTGGTTTGAAGTGCCGTATTTGGCAATTTGACGTGTTGTAAATAGTACGGCATGCACAGCCCTACATCCTTTCCCAGGACAAACTTTGTGTTACCGGGCCATGATCGTTTGGGTAGGGCTGGTGGGGAAATGTAGGATGGGATCACAAATTTATAGATCCAGTTGTGGTGGCAGCTGAGGGAAAGTCGTTG
>NW_009716416.1:93142-109176 GCF_000703405.1 Apaloderma vittatum
AGGGTGGCCCCTGTTAGCTCATTTCCTAGGAAAGCTCACGGCCAAAACGCCGTTCCTGCTGGAAATCAGCAGAAATAGGCAAGGCTGAAAAGCAAAAGAGTTTGGAGATTTGTCTTTAGCACATAACAAGTAGGGAGCAGTAGGAACATCAGTGGACAGAATGGTTTGCATGGCCCTGCGTTCATTCTGTGACATCCTGGCAGCAGCCACGGTGCATTTGGAAAGAATTTTTGGTGCCCCAATACAAATTAAACCATCCTGCCTCTTGCATATAGGGTGAAGCCGGTTTGGAAGGACCTCCTGGGAAGACTGGCCCAATTGGTCCCCAAGGTGCTCCAGGGAAGCCCGGCCCTGATGGCCTTCGAGGAATTCCTGGTCCAGTTGTGAGTATTCCCAGACTGAGCAACCTCTGAGAAAGCTCCTGGGCTGGGTTTTTTCCTGGTGCTCTACTCTAACCCCTCTGCCTTGGGAGATGTCTTTCTCCCAGGGGAATGGTCTATCTGTGCTTAAACGCCTGATGGCAGTTAAAATGTATTTAGTAGAAATAATGTAACTGTGAATACCATCTCCCAGCATGTTTTATTTGAGTCTTGGGTCTGCTCACCCACTCTCGGTGGGTGAGAAGTTCCGTGATCTCCAAAGTCCTTTTTCTAGTAGAGATCTGAGCGTGAAAGGAATGTGAATCCTTTTTCCTGACCAATTGGTGGGAAGCCTGGGCAAACGTTCCCTGGCACAGGGGACGGCGTGAGGACGGGTGAATAATCAGAATAATCCCAGCTGGGAACACTGCTGTCAGGAATGATTGTTTTGAGAGAATTGCACTGTTTTACAGGGTGAACAAGGTCTCCCGGGATCCCCTGGCCCAGATGGTCCTCCAGGCCCAATGGTATGTCCAGACCGTCAAATTCTGTGAGTTTTTGAAAGGTGTGAATGCATTTTACTTGAATTCATTCTCTCTTCTCTTTTCCCTTCTGTTTCCCAAAGGGCCCGCCGGGTTTGCCTGGGCTTAAAGGAGACTCTGGTCCTAAAGGAGAGAAGGTGAGAAGGGCCCACGTGATCTTGCTGTGTGACCTGATGCCCATGTCTGGGTGTAGAACTTGTCTAGAGTGCCTGCACCTGGCAGGACAAGGTGGCACAAGGAGGTGCGGACACCTGGCTGCTTTGGGGCAGGATTCTCAATCTTGTAGGAATTTATGCAATGTACGTTAGCACCTAAAACGAGCAGGTGCTCCAGTGCAGCAGCTCTGCTTCTAGATTTGTAGAGTTTTCTGTTGCAAGAAGTTTGTGTTTTTCTCCGTTATGCCATTTTCAGGTGTCGGGGTTAGCTAAAAACTCCCATCGCCTTGCTTAGATATTTGGGGATGTATCTAGAAAGGCCTTTGCTGGGTAGCTTTGGCATTTGATTGCCTCTGGTGAGACATCATAGTTAACATCTGCTGTTTTCCCCTAGGGTCATCCAGGTTTAATTGGTCTTATTGGACCGCCAGGAGAGCAGGGAGAAAAGGGTGACAGAGGTCTCCCCGGCCCCCAGGGCTCAGCAGGACCCAAAGGAGAGCAGGTAAGTGTTCCGTAAGACCTGAATTAAATGTGCTTTTGAGCTGTGGGGTTTGCTGACTTTGAGCAGGTATGGCGTAGCAGAGATGGTCAGCCTCGTCAGGAGACTCTTGATACTCTTGAGGAGCTTTTTCTATGTAGAGATGCTCCAATGATCCATTTTAGTAGAAAACGGATTCTCAAGCGTTGTATGAAAGAGGTTGAACAGATTTGGAGGGATTGTAACGTTAAATACGCGTTTTAGAGGACCGATTTGTAAAACTGTCTACCTGAGATTCCCTGGTCATGCTCATGTGCCTGCTGAAAAACCATTTACAGTCCTAGGTTTGAATGGGATCCTCCCAAACCAGGTGGTCATCTGTGAGCAGGTGTTAGTTGTGCAGTTGAGGCCAGCATCGGCACATTGCAAATCAATGGTGTTCTCTTTTATTTTTCAGGGTATCACAGGTCCTTCTGGACCGATCGGACCTCCAGGGCCACCAGGATTACCGGTATGTGACAGTCAATTACTGTTGAATTCCTCGGGAGCTGCGCTGACCTTCTGGGGTCACCTTGGTACCCCCAGATACACCCAGCTCAGTCCTTCTGGCCTGACCTTGTATGGGGAATGGTTTTGCTCAGCTGAGCCCATTGAAAACACCTGAATGTGCTACAGGAATACTGGGGGGTGAGGTATGAGCTGAGAGATGGGCAAGTGGGCATGCTGTGGTGGAGGCAGGAAAATTAGCCCACCCTGTTTCCCTCCCCCTCTCTTTTGGATTATCTACAATCGCCTGGTGATTTAATTTTTTTTTAATGATGCCCTGAGGCTGCAGCCTGAACCCTTGGGCTACTGGCATTTGCTGTCTCTGAGCATCCTTAGCACAGAAACAGGATCAGCCCTGGGTTGCAGTAATCACACGGCAGATTTTCAAGTCCCCACCCAGGCAGGAGTTGGGAGCGCTGACACAGATTGGTCTGACACAAATGCATTTTGTGTGTTGGCAAATAAAAGCCACGCCACGCTCAAATGGATGTGAAAAGTGGAACCAGAAAGGATGTGAAATAAGAAAACCACCGTGTGTAACACTACTCTGTCTCTCTCTAAGGAGAGACTGACTTCTTCTTTGCTAGGAAACGTACTGACTCCTCTCTGTATTTTTCTCTGTACAGGGTCCACCTGGTCCCAAAGGTGCTAAAGGATCATCAGTGAGTATAGACATTGTTAAATGGAGAGGCTGAGGAGCTCTTATCAAGTGCATAACCTGCTGCGACTCCTCCACATCAGTGGCATTAAGGCAATTAGCCAAGGATGACTGTAGCAAACGCAGCCTTTTCAGGCTGTCTAAGCCCAGAAATTATAATTGGGAGAGGTTTCTGTTGCACACACTGTACTTCACTGAACGTCAGTGCAGAAAAGATCATAAGGAGGTATCCAGTGAATAGTCCTTAGGAGAAAACTTACTGCTGTAAAGCGGAGGGTGTTAAAAATAGACTGTGAAAGCGGGAGGTGGCAAACTGAAAAGAGAAGAGCTCGGTGAGAAATGCGACACTGAAGCAAGCTTCATGTTACAGATCTCCTAGGCAGGCGGCTAAAAATTCCTCTTGGGCAACTTCCTAATGTTTTTGGGGTTTTTTCCCCATGCAGAATTCAATGTTTTACTAATTTGAAGATTTTATTTGATTTATAAAACTGTTGAACTGGTTTGGACAGTTAACGTGCGTTGGAAGATGTGACTGCTTAACCCCAAGCATTTGACCGTTCATTTCTTTTATCTAAACATCAAAAATAACCAAAATAAACATTTTCTTAGGGAGCTGCGAGGAGACTTCTCTTGTGTGCCTCAAGGGGCAGGAAGAAAGTTTTTGCCACGAGAGACTATTAAAAGAAATAATATTTGGGATGTGATAGAAGTGACAAGTGCTTTTTCCCAAGTGACCCGTCTCTTTTTCCCTTGTTTTTCTACCCAGGGTCCAACAGGTCCAAAGGGTGAATCGGGTCTTCCAGGGCCCCCAGGGCCTCCTGTAAGTAGAACCCATTGCATGAAATGAGATTCAGATTTAATGAGTGTTGTAATGTTGTGAAGTAGATTTCTGGACAAAGCTTCAGCGTGTCAAGAGTCCTTGCAGTGAGTTAGCATCTCCTAGAGGTGCTGGAGAAGACGGTAGGATGTGAAAGGAGAAGTTACTAGTGGGAGGATGACAAGAGAAGATGGACCCAATATTTAAGCCTGGTGGCCAGGATTTTTCTCAGTACCATTGTGGGTGTTTTACACGTCTAGGGTGTATCTTGTCATGTTGCTCCTCAGTACCAGCGGCCACTTTGGCCATCTCTTCAGTCTCTCCCCCCCTGCTAGTGCAATGAGAAGTCATACCTTCATTCTCCAATAATCAGGGTCCTCCTGGAGAAGTCATCCAGCCACTGCCCATCCAATCTTCCAAGAGGACCAGGCGAAACATTGACGCCAGCCAACTGGTGGACGATGGAAACGCCGACAACTACATGGACTATGCCGACGGCATGGAGGAAATTTTCGGCTCCCTGAATTCCTTGAAACTGGAAATTGAGCAAATGAAGCATCCATTGGGCACTCAACATAACCCAGCACGTACCTGCAAGGATCTGCAGCTCTGTCACCCCGATTTCCCAGATGGTGTGTCCCGGGACAGAGGGCGGGCGGGGAAAACTCCGTGGGTTTCCCGGCTCCACGCAGTGAATGCAGGGAGTGCAGGAAAAGGATTAATTTGGGGAATTCCTGGCCCTGGTGACCCAGGGGAATGTGGCTGGCAAAGGACTATGTGGAGTTGGACTAGGTGATCACTGGAGATTCCTTCCAACTGAAATATTCTATTCTAAGAATGAGGTTATATGATGAAAAATAGATATTCCTGTGAGGTGCTCTAGTATTATGTTGATCCATAACCAGTTTTCCAAAAAAACCCCCACACATTTTAATAAAGAGTAGCCTGTGGCAGAGATGAAACATCCCTGGGTGGTGAGGGGCCCATCATCCTTCCTTCCCTGTGCTGATTCTTTCTTCCCTCTTGTGCATCCAGGTGAATACTGGGTTGATCCTAACCAAGGATGTTCCAGGGACTCTTTCAAAGTGTACTGTAATTTCACAGCTGGTGGAGAGACTTGCATCTTCCCTGATAAGAAATCTGAAGGAGTAAGTGCACACAACTTTTCTTCCCCCTTCGGTAGCATGGTGATAAGAGATTTTTTTTCCTGATATGAATATTCATAGGCAGTCAGTTCAGCAGAAGTGAGCAGTAGCAAGTAAGGATTAAAGACCCAGAACATTTCTTTGTTACACAACGTTGCCTTCTAAAATAATAAGGAATATGTTTACAAAGAGAATTTCTTTGGCTAAGTCAGATTTAAACTGTGATTTGGGACACGTCTTTGATGATTTCCCAGGCATAATAAATGCTAAAACCTTTATTCTTCAACTTTGCTTTACAAAGGCAGAAGGTGTGTTGGCACAGGAACTTTGGCTCCCCAGGAGCTTTGCTTAACTCATTCCTTGCCTTCCCTCCCACAGCCGAGATGCTGCTCTGCTCTCTGCAGGCGCGAGCACCGCGGATTCCTCTACCCTCACTGGGTCTTCAGGCAGAGCGCATAAATACTTCTCTCCTGTAATTTTTCCTGGTGTTTCTTGTGGGTAAATGATCCTAAACGATTGCAGCTAGCCTCAGCGCTCTTCCTGGCACTGATGCACAAGGTTGATTTAAGTTATTTGTGTAATGATGTGCTTAGCTCAAGCATACTCCTAGTTTTTCTCTGTACTTACGCACTCTGTTTTCCAGAGCTGCTCTCCCCGATGTCTGGGGACCAGCTCTTGCCTTGGCCGAGCAGCAACTCTTGCAAAGTGGCCTTGGGGAGCTCTCTCAGTGTCACAGTTGTGCTCCAGCTGGGGTAAGGTACAGTCAAAGTCATCCATTCCAGTGAAAGCCGTTGGCTTGCTGAGTGTCATCCACTGGTAACATGTGCCAGCAGTGGACAAATAACACACAACATAAATCTTACTTGAGTTTTTGTTAAGGCTGTTTAAATAGGGGATGGATTTCTCCTCCTTTGTGTTAACTTGCCATGGCTGTCCTCAAAATGTTGACAGCTGAAAGAGCAGAGTTTGCCCATGATCTCAGAGTTCCTCAGCCTCTTGCCATGCTGACACTTTGAGTGGCTCTTTGGCCCCATCCTTTCCACTGTGGAGCTGCTGTTCTGATCACTGCGATGCTTCTCAAATGCAAATTGCATTTTGCAGTACTGTCATAAACCAGAAAAAGTTCATCCCACTCTGTCTCCATGTAGAGGAGTGGAAAACGCTGCCACACCAGCGTTAGTATTGGCTGAGTGGTTTTATTATAAGCCACAACAGAGTTTAAGGCACGGCCCCTTTCAGTCCATCCTTTACCCAGCAGAAGCTCGCTGACTTGCTTTATGGTTCACGTACTGGAAAGGAAAGGACAATCCCAAGCTGCCTGCATGTAGCTTGGCTGTTTTTTTGGGGGAGATTTACAGCAGAAGTAGGGGAGCTCATGGGAGGGTGAGGGAGCAGACGGCAGCCACGCTGCTTCCAACTCAAAGGAAGTGATTCAGCTTCTTAGATGGGCCTGCCATAAAGGGTGCTCCGACAGCTCATTTCTTGCCAAGGTCACCCTTGCATTGCTCCAGGTACTCGGAGCTCCATCCTGTGTGATGGTCCAGCACCGACCGTGGAGGATGCGCTGCCCGTGTGGCACCCTATTGCTGCACAAACACTGGAGGCTCGCAGAGGCTTTTCTCTAATCCCATTCCTTGCCTTTCCCAGCCCCACAGTACGTGGATTTGGCGTCAAAGAGACAGCAGCCTTCTCCGTTACCAGCAGGGCTTTTGCGCCCCAGCCCTCCCATGGAGATCAATGCATCTTTTACAATGGATAATTCCTTTTTTTCCCCCTGCTCTATCTTCCCTTTTATCTCTCCTACTGATAGACTGCACTGCTGGTCTTGCATCCAAAGTGTCTAGGAGGCAGAGATCATCAGCCCTCAGCAAAGGAGGCTGGTGCTGAGGCAGCACTGAGCACCCAGGGTGGCACCGCGCCATCCTATCCAGCTGGAGAGGCTGCTGGCACCCGAGGGCTCTGCCCAATGGTCTTGTTACTGGTGTATAAAGATTAAGAAAACATTTTTGGGGAAGACAAACAGTTTCAATAAGACTCTGCTTGTGGAACTGAATGTAACTCTTTTTTTAATTTATTTTTTTTTCTTCTTTCTCTCTTTCCTCCTTGCCATCTGCAAACTAGGCTAGAATTACTTCTTGGCCAAAGGAAAACCCAGGCTCCTGGTTCAGTGAATTCAAGCGCGGTAAACTGGTAAGATGCATCTTGGTGCTTTCTGTTTTCTTTAACCCGTGTCATATTTTACAGAGTAAAATGGCTCGTTGGCCCAAAGAACAGCCTTCCACATGGTATAGTCAATACAAGCGGGGGTCTTTGGTAAGTGGCTAACCCTGGCCCTCTAGTCTGAATCAGAGCGCGTCATCTGCTTTGGTATGGCCAGACCTGTTGCACTCTGCATGCTGGACTAATAACCACAAGTCGCAGTAAAACACCCCAAGACGTTTAAGGTGGAATACTGAAAAAGAAACAAACCCCAACGGGGATGCTCTTTTCCAGTCAGCTTGACTGGAAACCAAGGAATGGGCCCCCTGTGTTCAAAGGGGACACGCTGCTGTGCTGGGGGGGACCCTCCAGAGCTGGAGTTGCATTGGGGCTGTGTCCTGCAAGGAGGGCTCTTGCTGTCTCCCAAGCTGGGCTGGGACAAGTTTTCCCCAAAGGATGGATTTCGCCTCCCATGCTGGAGATGAGCCACCCCGGAGGCTGCCATGCCAGCCCTGGAGCTTGGGAGACATGAAGTCGTTGGTCTAAAGGAAGATTTCAAGCCCAGCCTGGTGGACAGGAATTTGGCTTAGTCACAGCTCAGGATTCTTTCAGGGCAGAGGAGCTGTCGTAAGGTCAAATGATGTTTAATGTCAGCAAGCGAGCGAGACAGCAACACAGAGACAAGCAAGACAGTAAAACAGAGAGAAAACTCTGGTATTTTGTCCTCTAAAAGGACATTCACGTTCCCACCAAGCCCGAGCCCTGGTCGGAGATGTCAAATCAGCACTGATTAGTGTAAGCCAGGTCTCCTCAAGCAACAGGAATCTCCCGTGTGTGTTTCAGTTCGTGTAGGAATAGGGGGGTGCGGATAATGAGCTCAGTTCAATCAGGACAATTGGGGAAGAAGGAAATAGCAGATAAAACCGACCTGCCCCTGAGAGTGGGAGCTGCTCTGATGTCCCACCTGAGCTGTCATCATCTCCCCAGGGCTGAGGTTTCTTGCAAAGCCCCACACTTCCACCTTAAAAGGCAAACAACAAAGAAAATCACCGTGTTGTTTTCTTACGCCGCATTTCATCGCCACTAAATACATTTTGCTCTGATTCTGCCCACAAGAAGGATATGGCTTCTGCAGCTTTTCTGCGTTATTGAATAAGGCCGCAAAGCCAAGGCTTCAGCCTTGTAGCTCCTTGGAGGGCAACTACTCATAGCTTAATTACAGAGCACTTCACCAGTTAATATTACGAGTACCTCCATTTCTCTCTCTTCTCTGCTTTTTTTTCTTTTTTCCCCGGCCTGTTTATCAGCTACATTAGAGGCTGAATTGCCAATTTAGAGCTTAGGGCCTTTTTTTTTTTTTTAAATAGGCATTTCAGTGCTACATGGAGCCCTTTGTTCCATCTTTCTATGTTGCCATTTTCTTGCTTTTTTGCCTGTCCTGCATTTTCTGTTTGGAAAAAAACTCAAACCACCAGCATGTAGAAGACCTGCCTAAGCAAACCACCCAACTGTTAAACACACAAATCACTGAAGTTAAGTCGAATTTTTTTATTATTATTTTTTTTTACGTGCCTCTCATTTGACTCCAGTCAGTACCTGAAACCGTGAGATTGGCAAATTGGGGGCACACTTGCCTGGATCCAAGATCAGTTGAAATCTGTCTGTGGATGGGCAGAATGAATGAGTTTGCATTGCCCTTTGGGTGCAGTGTTGCTCCTGTGACTCCATGGAGAAGGTCCCTGGTGTCTTCCCACACAGCCCAAGAATGGTCTTTTGTTGGGGGAGCTGAGCCCACAGGGGTCCCCAAAGCCGAGAGGGAGATTTCCAGTGGCTGTTCTATATGAATGTCAGTGTTTGCACAAAGTGCAGAGCCCTAGAGATGTTTGTCTTTCTTCTGGAGGTATCTAAAGGAAGAAGGACATAGTAAATATGAAATACAAAGAGATCATCTTGTTTTGATGCTTCTGTGTCATCGTTAATCAATGACACAGAGTGCTTGGAGCTGTTGTCCTACCATTTCTCGTGATGCAGCCGTACTGTGTTTAAATAGATAAAAGGGTTGCAGATGTTTTCTTCTGGACTCTGCTTTCCTTCCTCCTGTGTTACGCACAATCCTCAGTAGGTCTGACAAGGCCTGCCCCCCATCCCATCCTGTTGTCCTTCATAGCCATATGGTATCTGCCACCGGGAAATACCGTCACAGAAAAAACCAGGAAAGGATCGATTTTTTGCAAAACCATTTTCCCACAAGCAAGCCTTGTGCACACAACCGGTTCCCAGTGGTGCCAGTTGCAAAGCTGGGACAGAAAAGCAACTGAGACCCCCACATAGAAAGCAGCCAGGCTCCCAAACCAAGCACTGATTCGAAATAAGAACAAATAAGAGAACTAAAGAGAAGCGGATCCTGCAGATCAGTAGTGGGTGTGTGCCAAACAGCTGGCATTTAGTGTCTCCTTCCTTCCACGTCCTGGTGGTTTTCTGGTAGCTCTTTTCCTGGCATGCGTGGCTTTCTCATGGTCAGTCATATTTAACTCTCAAGAGGACAGTGCGACAGTATCCTGACAACTGGTTGGTATATTTATTTTTGTTTTCTTTTTACTCATGATTTTATTGTCTGGTTATGAATCTCTTCTACTGTTTGCAGCTTGCACCGATGTTTCGTGGTACCTTGGAGAACACCGTGCTGTTTGTGTGACTGCATTTTTTTCTCCTGGTTATTTCTACAGTCCACAGAGGAGAGTTAAAGCACAGCAGCTCTGGTAGCTTGCCCATGGCTGGAGGTGCCACCTGAAGTACAATTAGTTTATTTGTGCAAACCCGCTGTGCATTTGCTTCCTTGGGATACAAGAGCAAGTCCCAGGAAGCCCTGAATCCCCTTGGTGCTGGAAGTGGGTCTCAATAACTGAGTTTTGCAGAAAAAGATTTCTAGACACTGTTCTCCAAGGGAGGAAAGGAGCCTGATATGCAGAATGAAGTAAACCCCTGTACAAGTGCAGCTCAGTGTTTCTTGCCATGTCCTAAGGGCAGCAAATGCATTTTCCCTTTAGCTGAGCCCAGCCTTGCTGACCAAGGCAGCACCAAGTCCTTGCCAGCCAGAGCAGGATTGCTGCAAAGATTGTTTAAAAGCCAGCGAGTTGGTTCCCAGGAAAAATTAATGGGAAATACCCCAGCGTGTGCAGAACAAAATACCCATGCTGGTCGGAAAATCACGTACAATAGGAAAGAAAAATAAACCCCCATCCCCTTACAGAAATCTGCTTTCAATTCTCTTCAAAAACTGGAAAAGTACACTCAGTATTGGCTTAAATTTGAGACACATATCCCCAAATTTGCACTCTTTTGCAACCAAGGCTGAAATCCCCCTTCTTTTTTTCCTCCTGCCCTGCATCAGGCTTATCTTCCTAGCTCACAACCAGACCACATCCAGCAGGAGAAATAAATCTTCCTTTGGTAGCTGTGCCCTGGCCACTGGAGGACCGGGGCAGCACCGGCGTCTGCACCCAGTGGGGTGGTGAGACCAAGCCCCTTGCATGGGGTGATGAAGGTGGCTGAGATTGGTGGTCCTCAGAGCCCCTCCAAACATGTTGCATTGCCCCTCACTGCCCAGTGTTTCCCCTTCTCCGCTTCTCACAGCTCTCCTACGTGGATTCGGATGGGAACCCCATCGGAGTGGTGCAGATGACGTTCCTGCGGCTCCTGAGCGCCTCGGCCCACCAGAACATCACTTACAACTGCTACCAGTCCGTAGCCTGGCACGACGCCACGACCAACAGCTACGACAAGGCCATCCGCTTCCTGGGCTCCAATGACGAGGAGATGTCCTACGACAACAACCCCTACATCCGAGCCGCCCTCGACGGCTGCGCGGTACGTGGGCAGAGCTGGTCTCGGCCAGTCCTTGCAAAAGGGGTTGGTGGTGGAGGTGTCTTTCCCCCCTCCCCTGGTTGTTCAGCACCATCGCCTCCAAATTTCCTGGGCCCATTGATGTCATTGCCTTGAGGGTTGTCCCCAGCACTGGAGGCATCGAGCTTGCTCTTTCTTGGGATGGGAAGAGATGATCCCACCTAGGGTCAGGGGAGGCTGCAGCCTCTCTGGCAACCAAATCAGTTTTTCTTTATTGCTGGGCTGCGCATAGGAAGGGACCTGCCTAAAACCCCAAATTGCCTTTAAACGTCCCCACTTGTCTTTGCTCTCACTCTGTTAACTCACACGGGGAAAGGCAAAGGATGACATCCAGTTCCATATGAATTTTCCAATGACTTTTTTAAGCACTTTTGGAAAATCTTGGAGGCAGAGCATTGAGGCTTTAGCACTCGGTTTGTTGGTGGTTTGTGTTGGGTTTTTCTGTGCAGCCCCAGGAGTTCTCGGGGCTGTGCTCAGCATGGAGGTGCATCACTGTGTCACCCCAAGGCTGGCTGCAGCACCCAGCCCGAGCACCCCTGAGCTGCTGAGGGGCCCAGCACAGCGCTTGGGTTTGCTCTGCTCTGTACCTGCAAGCCCCTGCTCCTCACGGGAGCTGCCTGTGCCCTTGGGAAAAGACAAACCAAAGCAAGGCCTTGAGACAAATGGTCAGAGCCATGGGATGCAGGAGGCAGAGGTTCACATTCCTGCCCCGAGGTGACTTCTAGCATCTTTCTCAGTTCCCCGGGAGTTTTTTGCCCAGAGGGCACAAGCAGAACGCTGCAGCTCCCGCTGCTCTTCACCTTCACTTTGGCCACGAGCGACAGCCAGAGTTGCCAAAAGAGCTCAGTATCCTCCCTTTCCTTGCCTCCTTCTGTTGGATGCCTGTGTCAGGATCGAGCTCTGAAAAATCCTACCCTCGGGAACTAAAAATTTGGCAGAGCAGGTGCTGTTTGCACTTATTTCGAGGCCCAGCTTGCTGGTGCAGAAGCGTGCATAATTCTCACCCTCCGCAACTGCAGTGCTTGAAGCCCACGAGACAGAAAGATTGAGATGTTTGACAGGAGAAGCCCTCCACAAAATTTGGGATTAAAATGGTTCTGTTAGGGCGCACGCACATTTTTTACTGTAGGTGCAATGAGGAGAACGAGATTAGAATCACTTCTTTTAACACTCTCGCCGAGAGGGAAAAGGCATCCATCCTGCTTCATACTCAGAAGCCGCATGGGGAAGTTTATTCTCAAGTACTTCATATCTCCTGTTAACACAACGTGTCCTCAGTAAAAAGTGCCTTCTCCTCCGTTTCCCTTCTTAAGTCTCAGGGGTGCTGCAAGATCAGGCGTTGCAGGTTTTTAAGGCCAGCCCCAGTGCAGAGGTGGAGCACGGAGATGCTGTCTCCTGGCTCAGAGCTTTGGGCATCGCTTCCAAACCGGCGTCCCTCAGTCCTTCCTTTCTGCAAGAGGTGTTCCTGTAGGCTGTTGAAAGGAGATAAAATACACCAAGGGAGCTTGTTGCAGCCTTGTAGAAAGAGGCTGTGCAACTCCTGGTACCTGGTAGATCATCCTCCCTGAACCACAGGCAGGATATTGAGCTCCACCACGTGAAGAATGAGGTTGGGCTGCCCTACACGGCAGTGCCAGAGAGGTCCTGCTAGGACCCTCGCTCTGTCTGGGATGGAGGCTGCTGCAGCCAGCACCAGCGAATCTCCAGGGCTCGTGTTCCGGCTGTTAGTTGAACGTGGTTTTCCTAATCGCACAGCCCTTTCTTGATAGCTGTGATACAGCCTATTCTTCTGAGACACACAAATCAGAGGGTAAGGTAGAGCCAAAACCCGTTCCATAAATTCACTTGTTTGTGCAGCTTTGTATGCCCTCGGGTGCACTTCTGCTCCTCTAATAATTATTTATATTTTGGAAATAACTGTATGGCTACCAGGCACGATAAAGAAGACAGCATCACCTTGTGAATTCCATCAAACTTTAAATGCGATCTTTTCGGTAGCGCGTCAGATAATAGTCAAACTAATATATTCAAATTAAATCGCTCACATTTGCTCAACAACCCATGCGTGTCCTCAGGGAGGCAAAAACAGCTATACCACAGCCACAACGATTTTGCCAGGCTCGTGCTTCAGGTTTGAGATGTGCTGACAGCAGAGGTAGCATCTTTTGATTTGCATGGAAGCAGCTGCTTCTGCTCCAAAGTCTGGGCTCAAAGTGGTCATCTCCCAGGGGGTTGGTCACCATCCCACTGGAGATCTGCAGGGCAGGTGTGTGTTTGGGTGCTGGATGCCTCTAATTCAGCTCAGAAAATGCCTGGGCGAGGTCGTCACCCTATTCTCAGCTGATGAGTGAATGCTCGCCCATGATAATTTGCTGTCTTTGGGCTGGAGGCATCATCAGAGCTCCTCTCTCTCCCTCTTCTCCCCACCAGGCAAAGAAGGGCTATCAGAAGACCATCCTGGAAATCAACACGCCCAAAGTAGAGCAAGTACCTATAGTCGACATCATGTTCAATGACTTTGGAGAAGCGTCACAGAAATTTGGATTCGAGGTGGGACCAGCTTGCTTCATGGGCTAAGAGCCACCTGAAAACTAGTCTCCAAATGAGCAACCTCGTAACCTCATTGCGCCATGTAATTAATTAAAAGAGAAAAAGAAGAAAAGAAAAGAAAAAAAAAAGAAAAAAAATTTTCCTTGTCACATGCACGTTCTGAAACTGGATAGCGATGGGTTATTTTTTTTCCCCCGTTTCTCATTTCGTTCCTCGTTTTGCCCAAATTCCTCTGTGCCACCACGCCCACACCTACCCAAACACCGACCGAGGGGACCGTTCCCAACACAGAATCGCATGACCGACTGCCGCACGTCTGCCCCGGAGACCTGGCCCCGCGCCGCCACCGCTCCCACCGCTGCTGCTCCACGGCACCCGGCCGACCCCACCACCATCAAAGACTTCTTCTTCTTCTTCTTCCTATTCTTCTTCCTCCTCTTCTTCTTCTTCTTCCTCTTCCTCCTCTTCTTCTTCTCTTCCTCCTCTTCTTCTTCCTCTTCTTTCTCTTCTTCTTCTTCTCTTCCTCCTCTTCTTCTTCCTCTTCTTCCTCTTCTTCTTCCTCGTTGTCTTCTTCTTCCTCTTCTTCTTCTTCTTCCTTTTCTTCTTCTTCCTCTTCCTCTTATTCCTCCTCTTCCACTTCCTCTTCCTCTTCTTCTTGCCGCGAAGCGATACTGAGCGCTCGTCTGCATATTATTGTTTGTTTCTAAGGCAAAATGGAAAAAAACTTGAAACTCCTTGATGTTGAAGCCCCAGCTCCACTCCAAACCCTGCCGAAGGTCAATCACAGGCATTTGCGTTGATTTCCACGAGGTTTGGATCGGCTCTAGCAAGTAGACATCGTAGCTATTTCCAGAATTTTTTTAGTATCTCCACTGAATTGCGTAGTTCTACGTCTTCCAAAATTTCACCCCGTGAATTTGGTAGCTAAAAGTCACACTGGGCATCTCTTTCCCATGTATTAAAGGTGCTTATATTTTTGTATGTTTGTAAGTAAATATTTGTGTTGTATATTATTTGAAACGTTGGAATGTTTCTGGCTTCGAAACATGCATGTGACCCTGGCTGTATTAAAACCACCTCCCTTTCCCACCACCAGCCCGGCGCAGCATCCCCCTGGGACTGGAGACGGAGGCTCCTGCCTCTTCCCAAGACCAAGCCTGGGTCTGGAAGGGCTTGAAATTACACCTGGGCATGAGTCTTGGCAGGATGAGCGCCCACCAAGTCTGCAAACCAGCCCCCCGAGCCACAGATGCCTTTTGGAATGATTCACTTCAAAATAAGGAAATTCAAGCCACTTTTTAACAAGATTCCTGCAAAGCCCAGATCTAAAAGTGGGATCTTCTTTGAGTCTCTGCCTCTTTGTACACTTGCTTACCTTAATGTACATGTTTTAAATTAATTCTTCTTTTTTATTCCTTCAGCATCCTTATAAAATAATATAATTTAAAAAAAAAAAAAATCCATTCCAAGTGGCAGATTGCAGTGGCAGGGGGAAACCCTTTTTCCTCTCTGTTTAAAAAGGCTAAAAAGCACGTATAGTCTTTACCAGCCTAAAAAGTGTAAAAAGAAAAAAAAAAAAGGAAGGGAAAAAAGAAAAAAAAAGGTGCTTTTTATTTTTACATGTCTCTGTGGTGCTATCTATTTGAATAACTTTAATACAACACTGGTGTTACCCTGCCATTGGCCAATCTCCCACCGGCCTTTGCTTTTTTAGCCGTTTTCAGCGCAGATCGCAGGCTTTTGCTACAGTCTTTGATGAGAAATGCATGCTGCCTTCGTGTGTAGAACATCCACTCCTTCCCTTAATTGTATTGTGGTAGCTTATATGGTCCATGTAGAAAAAGGATTGAATGTGCTTACGTCTCTTTTTTTTTTTCTTTTCTCTTTTTTGCCTCGAAGACTTATTCATGCGTTTTGTACGGTGGCAACCCTACCAGCTTGTACTCGGTCGCCGACTGTTTGTGGTGCTAATTTCTGGGTTTGTTGGATGTCCCGACGCGATGCCGAAGCCGTGGGGGGCCCACGGAGCGCTCCTGGGAATCTGCGATTTTCTTGGTCTTCCAAGGATGCTTTTTTTTTGCTTTTTTTTTGCTTTTTTTCCCATGCAGCATTTTCAGCTCGCAACCTGCTGACACCACCTTTTCTTTTTTCAGTTGTTTTCTCCCTGGCCGTTTATCCTCCTTTAGATCTGTCGGCTGGAAAATAGATGTCGCAGGGTGCTGTGGTTGGTTTTTTTTTATTATTATTATTATTGTTATTGTTTGGCCTGGAGCATTTGAGCCAAGGGGGGGCTTTCACCATAAAGGAAAAGACATCACATTTACTGTGAAGAAAAGCCTATATCTGGTGTCTTTTCCCCCCTCCTTGCCAAGCAGAGAGCAGCAGCAGCTGAGGAAGGGAGGCAAAGCTGTGCTGGAGGCAGCGGCGATGCCGCACGGTGCTTTTTTTTTGGTCCAGGACAGCCATGTCCATCCATCTCCCTTCCTCTGTTGTGTTCTCTCTTAGGTTTATTGCGCTTTTTTTTTTTTTTTCACTTGGGGAGATATAAAAAAAATAAATAAAAAAAAAAGGTGCTATCCTAAAAACTGCAGGCTCCGGCAGCAAAGCAGTGAAAAGGAGCGTATAATAATATGTAGGAGAATTCAGCCTCTCGGTCACCTGGGCGAGGGGCTTGTGCAGGAA
>NW_009716416.1:109207-119463 GCF_000703405.1 Apaloderma vittatum
GCGGGCAGGTCGGAAAAGGTTGCACATTCCTCGCTGCAACAGAAAAGCCATATCCTGATGTATGTACACACGTGTGCGTCTGTCTAGGTCATGTGATTCTGTTATAAATTTTCATCAAGGGAGCTTTTTTCTTTTATTTTTTCCTTCTGTTTCTTTGCTTTAAGAAAAAGAACAAAAATAATAATTCCTCTGTTGAATTCCACAGTGTTGTAATTGTACTGAGCTGCAAACTGTTCCGATTCCCCCAGACCACTTAGCTACGGTATATTGCAATAAAATTACTACTTGTATTTGCAGACCTTCTTTTTGTGTAATTTTATTTCCCCCCTCCCTTAATATATATGACTTGAACAAATGTTGATAAGAAAAATAAAACCTATGGAAAAAAAATTTTAGTACATAAGGCCCTTTTTAAAATATAGTGTCAAATGACATATTGTACATTTCTTCAAAGTCCAATAAACATGTCATAAAATTTAAGTGTAATGCCCATAAGAGCTATTTTTAAATATTTTAAACCTGTGTAATAAAGGAATAAATGTAATAGATTTTTTTTCAATAAATCAAGTTTACTGTTTCCACCTAAACCGACGTGATGTGAATGTCTTCTTGGAGTCGATTGCAGCGTGGTTTCCCCATGACCCCTCTGCTCGGTGGAGCCTGAAGAGTTCATCAGAGGAGCCCTGAAAGTGCTTGAAGGTAACATATGTTGTAAATCAGGAACCAAACCACCAGACAGAGAACTTCCAGGTCTGGAACCTTTTTTTCTTTTTTATCCTCAGTGAGAAACACCAGTTGACCCAACAGTGCAAAAATCCAACTCGGGGATTTCAGTGGCGTGGATCTGGACGAGAAGATGAGGTGGCCACCAGCTCTCTACCTTCTCCAGCAATGACACCTGAGGAGCCTTTGCTCCAACCAGTCTTCTCACCCTGAGATGAATTCAGGAAACAAACCAGGTTCTTGGTGAGCTCCTCAAGCCCCAAACTCATGCCTGGTCCTCAGGGCGCTGCTGCATGGACCCGCCGGGGGAAGCAACGTGGAGGACACTTTGCTCATCCTCTCCTCCTCGCCTCCTGTGAGTTTTGCTCCAGGGATGGGCAAGAAGATGACGACTCCTCTGGAAACCGCTGTGAGAAGTTGCAAACGTCTGCCTGCCAACACCGACCGCCTGTGGCTGGATTTGCATTGCTCTGCTTCCCAGGGGCTTCTTGCAAAGATCATTTGGTTGGTGCTGCTGGTTCAAGATGATGAAAACGTGCCCTTATTTGCAACACAGCAGGTACGTACAGTACAAACACCCACAGGTGCACAAACCCACCACAAGGCTCTGCAATGACCATGCTAGGCTGTGTGTCCCGTCAGCCGCTCTCCTTCAGTCTTTGGCTGCAGTTAGTGGTAGATCCCGGACAAAGAGAGAATTGGTCAGATAAGGAGCCAAAGTCCTTTAGTCTAAATATTTAGTTAAGTCATAGGAGTAGTTTGGGGGAAACTTGGGGCATCATGGCCAAATCTTCCTCCAGACAGACCCCAGAAATGCAGAAGTACCACAGCTGCAGGAAGGAACTAGGAGGAAAATAGTTTGAATTGTTTAGACCTGTCTAGAAATGTTTGTCTTAGATTCTGATGATGCTGCAAGGTGACACTAAGCTCACCCTTGCTGACTTGCCAGTTGTGATTTGCACTGGATGATTCCTGGTGGCAGCAAACACCTCTAGCGAATGCCTCGGGGTCTTGCTGCCCAGAGGAGCTTTGATCTGTCATTAAGAAAAAACAGAGATCTGAGCCAGGATCCGACTGTTTCTGGCCCTGCCAGACGCTGAAGCCGCGGCATATTTTTAACCGCTTTTCACATCACATGAAGCCCGTGATTTGGTGCTAGAGCAGCATCTCTGCCAGGCGAAACACGGAGGGGAATTTTTAGAAGATCCACAACAGAAAACTGCAGCAGGTTATCGAAAGGGAGTGCGAGCACCTCGGGCAGCTCGGTTTTGCTCTGAAGATGGGACTGCTCGAATCCTGCACGGCCCAGGGGCTGCCTGCCCCACCTCGGGGCTGGGCCACAAGGGCAGGGTTAGCAGCTCAAACCTTGGGACACCACAAGGAGAGAGCTCAGCACCCAAAGCAGCCCTGGGGAGGGGCAGAGCAGCACCCACCCATGGTACAACTCCTGGAGTGAGAGTTAACTGGGTGCAGCTGAGCCCCTTTGAGTTTCCAACCACCTTTAAAAGCAGTTGGGCAGTTGTGAAGTGGCCAGTATCTGCTTTGTTCTGTCTGTGATTTTTTTTTTATTATTTTTTTTCCCTAACAGGCAGAGTCTTAACTAGTCTGAAGCTCTGCATATTAAGAAATAAGGTGAAAGCATGAAGCACTTTTTTTTCCCATCCTGTTTCCTAAGGTAAAAGATGAATTGCCTTGTGACTTGATTTCTGCCGGTAAATTGGGACTTACTTCTTCTTGGTTTGATTTTCAGCCCTGTTCTGGAGGAAAGGGCCCAGGTCCTCACGCCAGCTGTGTGTCTGGTGGCTCCTCGTCTTCTATCTCAGAGCCCCTCAGCTTGCTTCAGCCGGTGGAGACGTCCCCTAAAAGAAAGGTGAGTTTGTAAGAGAAGGCAGCAGGGTATGGAAAAGAGCCTTTAGCATGAGCTCGGCCGTGGATTACCCACCTGAGACTCCACAGAGAGCTGAGGGACGGAGGGATGAGGGATGCAGCCTGGTGGAGGAGGCACAGCTCTGCCACGTACTGCTCCCAGCCCTGTGATCACAGCCCGTTTGCTTTCTGCAAGACTCAACAGCTCTGGTGGGGATGCACCCTGCTCTATTATTATCTCTCCAAGTGTCGCTCCTCTTGGCTCCTTAAATACCGCTTTTACATGAGACTGGTAAAAATAAAAATGGCTAAAAAAGAGGTGTTGGCTGCGATTAAATTTAGAGTCTGGATCCTGGGCATTTGTTTCCTATGGTCTAGGTGAGTTTGGGCAAACAACGCAGAAGAAAAACTGTGAATGGGTGATTTATACAAAGTATTGGGTGTCCTCAGTGTGACTAAAGCTCTCCTTGAAAGAGAGAAACAGCAAGATGAAGTGGGAGGCTCTAAGAAGAGTGGAAGGTGCCTTAGCATGGAGAGAATATGTAAAGCATCGGGTAAAGCGAGGCTTTTGCAGCATACAAGGCGAGCTGGAGCTGTTCTTGCTGTTCAGCTGCTTTTTGTCCAGCATCTCCCCAGCTAGGCTTGGCTTGACTTTTTTTTTTTTTTCCTTAACGTCTCCATCAAAACACTGGAACTGGTCTGACCCACAGCTCTGGGGCAGGAGGAAACCCCCCCATGACTTTATGTGAGAAAGAGCAAGTAAGCTGGAGATGCCTCGTGGCAGTTCACCACCACCAGTAAATGCAAAGCTGCAAAGTCTCCAGTGAAGGCTAATACAGCATAAGGCAAATGCGTTCCCTCTCTCTTAACACCTTCCACGGGAGCCCTGCCCTGCAAATTCCCTGCCCCGGCTTTCCTGCCAGCCCGCTAGACCAGGTTGCTCAAAGCCCCGTCCAACCTGGTCCACCAGAATTATCCTGCAAAAGCACCGTGGAGCGATCCTTTGGATCGTTACAACCTTGGAAGTAATTCGCTTCTAACTCATCCCCTCCTTGGTGCTTGTAGCTGGGAGAGCTTCTTGTTGAGGAGACCGGCATCGTCTCTAGGTGTGTAATCGACACGTGGATTTGGGGCTCTCGTTGGGTTTTCCCCAAGTCACTGCACTGCAAACTGGTTTTTCTTTTAATCTCCGAAGCAGGGGGGAATGTTGATGCGCTGTATTTTTATTTATGGCACTTACTGCCGTTTCATTTATTTCTTGTAACGTCTCTGGCTTCAGATTTCTTCCATCCTGGGGCATCGTGGCAGCAAAGTGATTTTCTCTAGAGGCACAAACTCGATAGTTCAGGCAGGCCCTGCATGTTTCTACCTTCACAGCAAACGAAATGTAGCCATTTATGCTTGTATTTAATGGGTTTTCTCAAATAGCCCAGAGCAAAAATAAACACCCCAAAGAAATCAAACACATGAAAAGCCCTAAAGAAGAAGCTGTTGTTCTCCTTCAGAGAGAAGCCAACACGTTTGTTTTTTGAGAGATGCATAACGAAGAGAGCTCTGAAGCGCTAAAATTACATCTTGTAAGGCACGGGCTGTCACGCTCAGAGGCACCCCTGGAATCGCTGCTCGACACAGCCGCACGCAGAGAGCAAACGTGCCATCCTTGGGCCCTGCTTTGGGACTTGACGTTCTCGTTCTGCCTAATTATTAATATGTTAATTCAACAACGAGGTGTTCTTTGCAGAAAATTTTCTGCGCTGTGCTTGGTTTTGTTTTTTTTTTTCCCCCCGCTGCTCCTTAGGTTGGGACATTTTCCTTTTGTTCCTGTTTCCTTGGCTCAGGCAGGGCAGAGCCATGGGCTGCACCTGGAGGACACTTCCCTCAGCAGCCCAGGGTGCTCAAGAGGGAAAGGACGCTGGGTGAGCATCATGCTGGTGCTATCAGCCTGGCCTTGGGGACATCCCCTAGTGTGGCCAAGCATGGTCCCAGCCCTGAAAAGACAGATGCTGAGTGGCCATTGAGGACCAAAACGGGGGAAGATGCATCGATTGTGCCTTCTTAAGTGCCAGAAAGTCACCTGGGGGGCTGAGCAAGGACCACAACCTGCTGGTGGTGTCCCTCTGCCATGGGTGGTCTCTTGTTCACATAGTGGGGTGCAGAGTTTGGTCTCTTTGGGATTGCAGTGGTAATTCGCATCCAGACATTTGCTGTGGGGTCCCCAAAAGGAGTCTGAGTTGAAAAAGTGCCTCTCTCCAGCCCCATCTCCTCGAGGGCTGAAGCATCTCCGCTGCAGGTAGGACCCCAGCCCAGAGCTGCTCCTTGCCTCTACCAGCACGATGTTGAATTTCAGGAGCAACCACCAGGAAAAAAAAAAAAAATCTGTCCCTCTTTAAGGTTTTCCTTTCAAGCAGGCTGATCAGAGACCCTGTTGAAACGGAAATCAAAAAGCTGCCAGACTTGAAACGTTAATTAAGATACACAACAGGGAGAGAGGGGGAGAAGGAAGGAGGAGAGTGTCTATTCATGAATTATCTGCTCTGAGAGGAAGCGATTGTGAAATTGAAACGCATCCATCATTTTGGTGGCGAATGAAAGCAATTGAATCAAACTACACAGGAAGTTTGTACACCGCCGGGGATTTAATTTTCAAACTTGCGCCGGGCAAAGATTAACCTTGCTCAAGGGCATTAGTGGAGCAGGCAAGACGTGTCAAAAATAATCCCTGTTATGAGTTTCTTCAGGAGGAAACACTAAGCAGTATTAAATATTTATTATGTAGAAATACCTCCTTTCCCCCACCCCACTTTCTTTCCTACTTTGCATTTCAGTTGGTGCTTCTGCCAAAGCCTGTCTGCCCAGCAAAGCAGCACACCTGGTGCACGCTGTGAGTACGAGGCGGATTTTCTTTCTCCTGCATAAACAGAAAGGTATGAGGAATAATTCACTTGCCACCTTGATTTTTTTCACTCCCTCACCTCCAAAGATTGATACTGTTGCACTTAAAGGGGAGAAAATCAAGTTGTGCTGATCTATGAGCAGACACTATTTATTCTCATAGTCTCATCTGCAATTCGTTCAGCATCTTTGGAATTAAAATCCCTTTGCAATCTCTCCAGCTAGCTGAAAATATGCCATTTCCCTCCTTTTCCTTACCAGATGTCTTTTCCCTCTGATCAAGGCACAATATTATCGATGATGTGATTCTGCTTTACGTTCAGGTGGTTGTGGAAGTTTTGGACCGTAAATAATGTTCCTGTGCAGCTCAGGCAGAATTACTTGGAGGTTTTATTTTCCTTTTCTTCTTTCTTTTCCTTCTCTCTTTCCCGTTCTATCTGTCTGTCTTCAGATCTTGGAATGGGTGATAAATTAATCATTCCTTCCCCCGTAGCAACTGCCAACGCACAATATGGAGCCGATTACTTCACACCTGTGATTTAGACTTTAGAGGTGACCCTGCAAATGGGGGGGGTGGGAAGAGCCTCTCTTCTGGATCTTGTGCTGCCTGGGAGGAACAAACGAGCCCAGTACAGAAACATGGCTCAGCACATTCATCCTAGAAAGCAGCTTAAAGTCCTGGTGTCCCTCTTTGGTCCCCAGCACCCAGAGCAGGGACAGCCTGGCCAGCTGAGTCCATGCCTGAGTGCACTTCTGGAGAACATGCAGGCTGATTTCCACTTTTTGCAGGGATTAAGGTGGTTTACACGGGCTTTTTCTATTTGGCAGGGTGATGGGGCTTGGGCTGGCAGGCACATATCTGCTGGATCCTGCCCCACCTGCCCAGAGCTGTAAAATAAGGTCAGCAAAGCTGGCTCACCAAAAGGCGCTCTTTTTTTGCCTTTTTTTTTTTTTTTTCTGATGGGAAACAGAAAGCAGCTGAGGGCGGGTGGAGATGAGCCATCCCACCAGGGTCCTCCTGGCTAGAAACCACCCGTGGCAGACCTAGCTGCCTCTTACCCTCTCCATGCTCTGGGTAACCACTGCCTGTTATCCAGGGCTGCCGGTCAGCAGAGACGGGAGCATCTTCAGGCCACCAGTGACCCAGCCTGGCTTCAGTCTGCTGAAGTATGTGGGCTCAGCCACCTGAACCCTAGATTACCCCAAACCCATTCTGGGGGTGTTGGGACGCCGCAAAGGCAGAGCTGCAGGATCTGGTTTGTGTCGGTGCTTTTTAACTGAGGAGAAGAGCCTGGGTGGCTTCATCTGACTTGGGGTTGGGGTCAGGATTTCCCTTAATCTGCTTTCAAGATGCTGCCCAGCCCACTGGGCCGCTGGTGTGTGGCCATGGAGGTAAGGAATTTCTTCTTGCTGCTCTGGAGCGGCTGCAACCCAGGGGCAGGGCTGGCAAGGACCCGCAGATCCCGTTGGGATCCGTTTTCCTATTGTTCAGTGGATCCCTCCTGTTAATTTCCAGCACAAATAGCAATTTGTGACTAAAAAGAAATCCACCTGAAACGTCTTTCCCGCGGAGTCATTATCCACTTGAAAAGGCTTTTCTTGGGGCTGATCCAACCCCCTCCTCATGGCTGGGTTTCTGTTTATTTTTTTTTTAAAGAAAAGATTTCATGTCTTTTTGTTTCTAATTTTCTAGAGAGCTAATCGGATTGGCAAGCAGAGAAAGGAGCTTTTAAGAGAAGCAGCTGCTGAATAGCAGATAGCTTATAAATCTGGGCGTGTAATCCAAGCTTCACCCACAGCCTTATTAAGATCTAGATGTTTTATTGTGGGCATATATCCGGCTGGATTTCATATTAAGTTTTGTGATTTCTCCTTTCTCCCCTCCTGTTCTCAATATTTTTTTTTCTTCATATAATTTGCTCCCTTTTGCTGGAGGAAAGACTCTCATTTAACTGGTACACGTGTTACACTGAGCAACATCCTCAATTTAAATGGAAATTCTATCAATAACAAATGCACTATCTCTCCTCGCCTGGGAAAGGGCTCAGAAATACCATTCAAAAATAAAAAAAAAAAAACAGAGCTCAAACCCATCAGTACAAGAACAGCCACAGTTCTCTTGCAGAGGCCAATTGCAGATAATAAGCTGCCCATTTTTTTTGCAGCCGAGATAGTGTAAATTATCTGGAGGATAGACAAATTCAGTAATCAAGCCTGAAAAATAAAATGAAGGTGAGGAGGAAGTGGGAATCTCATTATAGAGTTACTATTATCGTTTATTGCAGCAGCCCTGCAAGACTTTGGCTGAAAATAGGGGCCGAGGGGTGGACATGGGAACGGAGGCAGAAGGTACAGAAGCAAGGCTGAGTCGAGGAACAGCCCTACCCCTGCACAGCAGCTGGGGAAGGGATGATTTAAACAACTCGGTCAAGGGCACGAGGAGTTTGAGGTGGATCAAGAGACTAAATGCAGGGTTGGGTCCCAGCCTGTTGCCTCCTCACAAGTCTGCAGCTTTTTCTACCTGTTTTCTTTTTCTCTTGCAATTCATCTATATTTCAAGCCTGACTGTACACTTTTGGGGTCAGATGGTTTTCTGTATCATGATGCCCTGTGGTGTGTCCCCAGCGGGGTAGAAGCCTTAGCATAACTAATAATGAAAAGTGAAATTCAATATATTGAAAATATATTTATCTCTTTTCTTGTGGGAAAGAAGGAGTAAAACCAAAACATTTAATTTTGCTTTCGTCGCATAAAAATTGCAGAAATCTTCAGAAACGGCTCATTTCCAGATGAGAAACTTTTCAAAACAAGAAACTTTGCCAGATGTCCATATTGTTAAAAGGCCTTTTTCGCCTAAAAGAGGTTCTTCGTGGAAAAGTTTTCAGCCCGCTGTAAAAATAAATCATTGAGTATTGCTTCCTTTGACTGATGAGACTTACAGGCACTCTGTAGATGGTTTATAGAGGATTGCATAAAGACACTTCCCCGGCTGTGCTCGATAAAGCCGGTTTTGGAGTTCCCCCCAGCTGGTGCAGAGCACCGATGCTCTGGTGATGCCAGCAGCACCGTGTCCCATCGCACCAGGTGAGGATCAGATCCCTGGGCTTCGATCCCAGAGCTGCATTTTGGGGTGATGGGAGAGGTGTGCAGGGAGGGGTACCTGCTGCCTTGAAGCTGTGACCGAGCTCTCCCTGCTCCCCTTGTTTTTTAGAGCCAGGCTTCCAGGGCCAGAGGTGAATCACCTCCCAGGTCTCCATGAATCAAGGAGGAGGATGTCAGGAGGTCCAGCTGTGACAGAGGTTGTGTGGGATTACAGCAGGGGATAAACATCTCTTTCCATTTGTATTGGTTTCACTTGTTAATTTATTTTATCACCTGGTCCTAGTGGTCTCCGACCCACTTTGGCTGGGACAGCAGAGAGGCTGCAGCTCCCCCGAAGATGGAAAAAAACTTGTCCGGCTTTGGGGTGTAACTGATTTTTCTAAATCTGTCGAAATTCATTCATCACTGTGATGGATCCTCTGCCCATATGTTTAAATACCAGAGAAATGCAGCCTTGCAAATATCTGCTCACCCGGGAGGAATAATTTTGGTTGACAGGCAATCAAGAAAAGATTAGTATTTTCATTGCCATCATCAACTCTAAGATACTTGGTGAGAAATTTCCACGTCCCTTCTCCTCCCAGGTTGCTGCTGCTGCTGCTGTTCTTGTGCTCTGCCAGCTCAGCCCTCAAGGTGCAAACACCCAGCACCTCAAAAATAACACAAGAGGAGCCTTCTGCCTTGTGTCATAAATCAAAACAGGAAAAAATGGAATTATAGGAGTTTACAAGACCCCGATGCTGGATTCCTTGGGCCTGTGGCATGGCCAGAGCTTAGGTTTCAATGTCGTCCTTTACAGCTGGTGGGGCATGCAGGAGGTACACGTGAACCTGTGCAGAGGTGGTAGTGAGGAGAATATATATATATATATAAAATATAATCTATATAGAATATATAGATTTATATCATTATATATATAATATACGATCTTCTGTGCTGTCTGCCTGGGAAAAGGCTGGAAGAGCCACCTGTGTGAAATAAAAGGCTTTAAGGAGCAGAGAAATTGATTTTATCCAAAGCTATTTTTCTCCAAGATGGAGGAAGAGATCTCCTTTGCTTTAGCGGCACAGCCTCGGTCAGTAACTGGAGTTTTCTGTATGAAATACAATATGAGAAAGCTACAGTTTCATTCACTAAATAGAGTTTCAGATAGGAGGAAGGAGCAGCGCTTCCGAGCAGTACGAGAGCAGCGAAAGCTCTTTAACACCTTTAGTTCCTGTGTAGCATCTGCTGATATTTCATTTTTGGCACCTATGTTATCCCTGCTGAGTTTTTACCCAGTCATGTTTGCTTATGGAAAAATTAAAAACCACCAAATAAGAAGTAATTGCTAGTGATAAAATAAGTAAGAAAGCAGATTCCTCTTAGAAGGAAGCTGGGTCTTGAGCTGTAGAAGGTCTGACTGCCCCACAGGCAGGATCCTGGAGATTTGGAGGTGGGGAGGCCTTCAACCACCAAAAGTGTTTTTCAGAGGAACCTATTTCTTATGCTAAATGTAACGATTGTATCGGCTGGAAGAACTTCATCCCCCTAGGGCAGCCCTTTTCGCTGAACCCAAGAAGTGGTGTGATTTTCCAGGGCGGAGGAACGAGGAAAGGTTAACGTATTATTAAAAACTTCATTAATATGCTAACGATTAAGAAAATCCTGCTTAAAAGCATTTCCAACTGATT
>NW_009716416.1:119555-120139 GCF_000703405.1 Apaloderma vittatum
CAATTCCTTCTGGTTTAAGCCCCAGGGCCAAACTGGATGCTGCAGATCTTCCCATCTTCCAGCCACCCCAGGAGCATCGCTCCGAGGATCACACCAGGACCTGACCTGGCTCCTCTCCTGGGCATCCGGAGTCCATGCGCCAGGGGCGCAGCCAGCGAGGGGGGATGTTCCTGTCCAACTTTGCCCACGCTTTGCAGGGCCGGCGGGCAGGTCGCCACGCCGTGGAGGCGGTTTTTCCTCTCCCGTTGCAACTCTCAGCTGTGTCCATCTGTCCCTGCCAGTGAGGACCGGCAGCACTCGCTTCCCACCAGGAAAACAAAATTAAATAGTCCTTTGGATGGGGGCCATCGGCGCGGGGCTGTTATCTCAGAGTTTCACTGTGGCATCTAGTTCTCACTGTCTCTTGCTCGAAGGACTTATGTCATTACTCAACTTGGCTGCTGCTGACACATTTATTCCGTTGCTTTTAGGCTGGAGAGATATAGATATATATATATATATAGCAGAAGGAGAGAGCATTGCGGTGACCTGGGTCATGCCCAGTTTGAGGTTTGCCGTAATGGCTTTGTCTGTCTAGAAAGTTC
>NW_009716416.1:120157-120567 GCF_000703405.1 Apaloderma vittatum
CACATGCCACAACTTGTCATCGCTCCAGGGAACCGGGGCACTTGCAGGAGTGTGCATTTGCAGGGGATGGGTCTCTTGCGCATCACCGTGGAGGGGAAGAGAAATTAGGGGCTCTTTGCCCTCCTCTTCCTTCAACATCCCCCCTACCTGAGTCAGCCTTCCTCACTGTTCATCAACTCTTCACTGGAAATATTTCTTAGCTGCCATCCCCTGCACACTGAATTGTTCTTTCCCTCTGTATTGTTCACCAGTGAAATACTCCCAGATGTGGTTTCCTGAACAGCAAGGGGTTGGAAACATTGTGGAATTGATTAAAAAGGGAATACGTCCTTTTTGGCATAGGCGTCACGTATGGAGTTTGTCTCCTCAGACAAGTGAGACCATGTGCTGCCACAAGCTCTCTCCTTCTC
>NW_009716416.1:120598-131571 GCF_000703405.1 Apaloderma vittatum
GGGCTCCAGTTTAAAAGCACACGTGAAAGCAGTTCCTTTTCCTTTCGATAACTGAAGAGAGAGGAGTTCAATTACACTTTGAGACCAGAATTTTAAAAGGGATTTAGGCACCTGCAACTTCTAGACCTCTGGCATCATTCGCCAGCTCGGGGCAGCATCTGCAGCCACAGAGACCTCACCCTGGGAAGGAAAAACAGCCAAAATAAAGGTTTTGATGGCTCTCATGCAGCTGGTCAGGGAAACAAGTCATGATCAAGCATCCACGGGTACGTACCCTTGTCTCTATGGCCCATAGCTTGTCCTTGCTAAGTACTGATGGTAATGTGATTTTTAAGGAAGTAAATAAATATGCATGGAAGTGTTTGTTATGGGTCTATTGCCTGACCTAACGCCCAGTGGTGATCACCAACAGTTATTGACCTGATAGTTTGCTGCTGTAAGAATTTTGAAAATACCAGACGGGTGTTCATAAATCACACAGTCCCCCACATTTTTCTCTCTGGAGTCAGACCATTGCTCTGACTGTGTAAATCACTGTGTACGGAGCCTTTATTGGAAGCTATAAATCTCAAAGCTCTCACTTTTCCTTTTCTTTTTTTCTTTTCTTTTGTCGTTAATAATTCAAGTCCAAACTGAGAAGGTGAAAGACTAAAATCCTTTGCAAACTGCATGGTTTTGGGAGGATATTTCTGGAGGGTTTGAAATGCTTAGGGAATGGGAGCCCAAGATTAAAAAAACCAGAGGGCAGGGAGAGATTGGTCAGACCTCGTGTGTGGGAATGAATTTATTCCTCTTTGAAGCTGAACTTTTCATTTACAGAAATAGCCTACCTTGATTTTAAAATTGAGAGGGCTCCACCACAAACGTTGGAGCTCTGCTGCTGTTGTTATTTGTCTTCTCCCTTAAAAACATGGTTTTTATTCCCAGTCAGAAATAAAAAAATAAAGGGTTGCTTAGGAGGAGACCCAGAAGTCTTGCTGTCAGGAAATTCACATCATGCATGACAGAAAACAGAAGAAACTTGGGATTTTTTCTTTCTTTCATGGAGCCTCTTTCCAAATTAGAATGAATGAGATGATTATAAGGATATAAGAGAAAGATATTGCAAGAACAGTTCAAATTGTTTTAGAAATAGATCTCAGGGGGGAACGTAGTTATAAAAATTAAGCCAATTAGATTGAATATGGGTTGTTTTTCCCCTTCATGAAGAAGCACACAGAGGTAGGTAATTAAGGCCAGTGCAGATGTAAGGATTAGTATTCCTGGCTGTGAAGCCCCCAGTTTTAATTAGTCACCGGGTCCTTCTGCAGGGCCACGTTAATAGACAAGGGCGTGGTGACCTTTTCTTTTTCCATCAGGTTCATTACAACCCTGCTTATTGCCACGAAACATCAGAACTTTGTGCCTGCAGCTGCTTTAAAGGCAGAATGAAAGACACAACTATGGGTCACCCCAAAGGCACAGCAAGCGCATCACCCCCAGCTGAGAGGTCCTTGGTTTCCACCTTCACGTGTGAATTTCTTTCCGTGCATCCCTGGAGCAGGGCAGTGAGGAACGGGGAGGCTCTCTCTGGAGAGACGAAGGGACGGAGGTGTCGGTGCCTGCTGGGATGTACGGATCTTCCTTTCAAAGGCGTCTGCTCAGCGTTGTGTGAAAGCCACGGGGACGGAAGCTTTTGATACGTGCAGATGGTTGTGGAAGTGTCTCCCTGCCCGCCTGACTTCCCTTGTGCTCTGCCTACAGGCAAACATTGATTTCTCCCTTCCCTTTTCTACCTTTCTACCATTTCCCTGTTATCTCCAGCTCCTTTTAAGAAAACTACCGTGAGACTTCTTCAGGAAATCTTAAAAAGAGAAGCACCTTTAAAGTGCTGGTAATTTCAACACCTTGTCTTGCACTGCATGAGCAGATTCCCCACAAGCGCTTTGAAATACCAACAGTAGTTCTAAAAAGTTAAACTTTCTGGATGCGCTCTGCTCCGTGGCTGAGCCGCACCTGCCGTCACAGCATCCCCCCAACACTGTCTGTGGGACAAAACCTGAACACGCAGGAAGGGAACAAACATTTCCCGTGCCCAGAGCACTACTAGAGCTCTGGGGTGATGGAAATGGGGCAAGGATTTCAGTCTTGGTAAAGGGGAGAAGCTCAAGATGTTTTTCCAAAGGTTTATTTTAGGATTAGCATGGCTGACAGCAGAGTACAAGAGGCAGTAAAGCTCTTGGTGTCTGCTAAAACACAGAGGAGAAACCCAGTCCCAAACTTAAGAGCATCACTCTTGGCACAAGCAAACTCCCAGCCAAGTCTCATACGAGGTGAGGGGAAAAAAAAACTTTTGTTTTTCTTAAGTGGTTTAGTTTGACAAGTGAGCACAGCCCAGGGCTCGGAGGTGCCCGGCTCAGGATTGCTTGGCTGCGAATGTGGGAGCGAAGCTCGCTGTGCCTGGGGAGACCAGCTCCAAGCTGATGGCCCAGCCAGCCCCAGCCTTGCACCCTCCTCTGTCCCCGCCAGCTCCATGTCCCAGGGTCCTGGGGGAACAGGAGGAGCGTGTGGACAGTGCTCCTCTCCCGCCCAAACTTCCTGAAGGGAGGAAAGCTTTCCTAGCTCTCCAGAAGAAATTTGTTTCAAGAGTTGTGTATAGATTTGTGTGTGTGCGTAGAATAAGCTGGCTGTTTAGCAAACCATTAATCTCTGGGGTTTATTGATGCACAAAGATTATTTGCAGGTCTTTGAAATGAAAGTATCTGTCGCAACCCCTTTGTAACTGTGCTGGGATCTGTACCAGGCTGGAGTAAATCAGCTGGATTGAATTTGCTGCTATTACACCAGGGTAATAGCACCAAGTCTCTGCTGTTACACCAGGGTAAAACTCACGTAAACAAGATCAGAATCAAGTCCAAACCTGGCAGTAAATGAACTGCAGCAGCAAAAGCGAGTTTAATGGATGTGTACTGCAGTTTAATGGATATGTACAGCTCTTGTTTTATTGCTGGGTTTTAGGAGAATAGCAGCCATTTAATTGACTTTGATAGAAGAGGGTCTCCTTAGCACTGTAGTCTAGGGCAGAACCGATCATGAATATAATTAAGGCATTTACTTCCAACATATATTTGTTCTTACTGTAACTCCTGCCTTACAAACTTTGCCGGCTGCAGAAGGATGCTGGTGCTGGCCTGCTCCCCTCTTTGCCATTGAAGAGAAGGGACCGCTTCACCCCCCATTCTGCTTGTTCTGGCCACAACCACCCAAGGATGCTACAGCCAAAACATCACGCGCTTCGCTCGTTTGTCTCGAGCACCATCAGCATCGACGATAGGGTGAGGGCATGTGAGAAGCACCGAGGGGTGGGGGAGAAGAATCCCCAAGGGTTCCCCGTGCCTCTACCCCTGCTGCTCTCCCTCCCACAGGTGTCACAGCGAGCCCTGGGCATGCACACCCACAGAGCTTTGCTCCCTTCCTGGCCCTGAGCCACTTGTCCCCCCTCTCTCTTCGGCTCTGAATGCTTCCCTTTCATGTTTCCTCTGAGTGGAGGTGCAGGGGAGCGCGTAGGCGGCTGCCGAGGGCTACTGGCAGCAAATCCAGGGCTCGATCTCCTCCTGCAAACCCCCAGGGCTGGGGAGGTTGGATCTGCTTTGCTCAGCAATGTGTGCAAGTGGCAGCGTCGAGCATCCCACCGGGCTCATCGTTCTGGCGTGGGAAGACCTGCCCGTGGAGGATCTCGCAGTGCTGCAGGCAGGGGTGGCTGTCCTGAGCCTTTGCCGGGTTTTGCCGTGCTGCAGCCTCAGAAAAGCCGCTGAATTTCTGTCCTTCCCAGAGGAAGCTGCCCAAAATGCTGGGTTGTGTTCAACAGGGAGAGGGGAGGGTGACCCGCGGGCTCTGCCAAAGGGAGAGAGGTGGCTCATCTCCCTCCTAGAGATTTCGCGGCACTTTTCCCACAAGCAGGTGGCATCTCTATGGGGGCAGCCACCCTTTTCCACATGGCTCCCCTCCTTTATGATGGGCACAGTCCTATTCCCTCTGAGCAGAGAAACTGGTCTGCTCTTCCTGCCTTTCACTTCTAAGTGAAGCCATTCCTTTGGATTCCTTTCACAACAAAAATAAAATAAATTAAAAAAAAGAATGCACAAATGTAGGGCAATTATCACTCGATTAATTCCAGTCCTGTCACCGTGACACTCGGTTTGACCTTATTCATAGTTACTTGATCTTCAGCTCTTTAATATTTCAGATGACCTTTTGGGCTGGAAAGATGCTGCTGTTTCTCACTAGTATTCATGAGTCAACTTGTGCATCAAGTCACAGCAGTGGACCCAACCTCATTTATCATTCCATTTAAGGTGTCAGCAGAGCCATTATTCAAATGGCTGGCCACACATGTAATCAATCTTTAATGAAACAATAATTGCACCTTCCACTCCGCAAGACCTCTGCCTTTCTTAAAGGTGTCTTGTATATTAATTATTGAAAACAGTTGTGTTTTACCAGCAATAAGTTATGTTTCATCAATCGCCATCTTTCAAGAGAATTTTAACTGGGAAATTTATGACCCTCTGTTTCACTAAGGGGCGGGTAATCAGAAGCTTCTCTTCCTCTTCGCTTAACATTTCTTATGATTCCTGTAGGTATTTGCATCTTGCCAGAAGCAGACAAGCACAGGATCAAGGGGCTGCAAGGCAATAAAGAGGTAACACGTATATCTGGCCCTGTGCAAAGTGCCTCTGCTCTGTAAGTGGCCATGCTTATGGCAAAGTAAATGAAAAAAAACAGAAAATATTTTCAAGGTGGGATACTTCAGGGCTACCTGTGTCTTGTTTCCTTTTGAAAAATATTCAGATTTGCAGTATTTACCAAGATTTGAGAGGGTTAATTCTGAGGCACATGGTGGTAAACCTGGTGGCTTTCACCAGGTGAGGCTCCTGATTGCTTTTGCCAAATAAAAAGCCAGAAGCTGGGGGGGTTCTGCTTCTTTCCAAATTGAGGAGGGCTCTGGAGCAGCTCACTTTGGGAATGCTTCTCCTCAGAAGTCAAGTTGAGGTAAGCCAGGAGTTTTTGTGCTGGCAGCATTTGGAAATTGAGAAATTTTGCTGTGATTTGTGATTTTTAATTAGAAAGGTAGATATTTTCAAATGACCCTGAAAAGTTTCTGTGAATCTGCTGAATCCAGAGTGTATTCTATCTGGAGGAGATTTGTGAGAAGAAAATGCTGCTTGGTTTGGGGGTAAATCGCTTAGTGATGGAGCAATGTTGTCACAAGCAAAAGCAGTAGATGCATGGGAAGTGCTGCTGTTGGTCCTGGTGCAGCCTCTGAGGGTTTCAGAAACAGCAACAGGGCCCTGGCCCTTCTGTAGCAACAGGGAGGTTAATATTATGAAAATTCCTATTATTAGTCTCTTTATTGTCTCGGCACTGTGTTATTAAACTTGTGTTTTTCCTTGACCTTGTCTATAACCCTTCAGCAGTTATTCCAATTGGATTTTTCTGTTGTTGTTGTTCTCACTTTCTTCCTGGAATTACTGTCAACCTTGTTGGAAAAGGATATTACAATGCCTTGGTACCCTGAGCCGTTTGCACTAATATCCCAGCGGAGGAGCTGAGCTGGCTGGGAGAAGAAAATGAACAGTTCTATTCATGCAGCGAGTCTAATGATGGCAGAGCAAGGTAAACAGGCTAGCAAAGAGACTCTCTTTGCCTTGGCTGTGACAAGGCTGTGTCTTGGGGAACAATCTTGTTAAACTTCTCTCCCATCCTTATTGACTCTCTCTGTGCTGCCTTAAGAGAGCTCTTGCATGCTACAACAAAATGGTGATGGGTAAAGCAACCCATGAAGAAGCTGAAACTTTGTGCGCAGTGCTGTATACCTTTTACTTTTATTTTTTTTTCCTCCTAAACTGTTCTCATGCAATTCCATTCTTTCCCGCTCTCAGCTGCCCCAGTTCAAGGTTTCTCTGTACTGAACTCTGTGAGCTCTGTGCTCAATGCACAAGATAAACCAGCAACTGAGAAACAGCCTTAGCAGAGCCCCCCGGCACAAATGTGAGGGAAGGGTGGTGTGAGCATCACAGCGAGACACCCCTGCCCTCCTCTGTGTCCTCCTGTAATTCTCATCTCACCACGAGCCCCCTCCTTGACAAGCTCCAGCAAGGAGCTCCTCTCCACCCTGCTGTTGGGGCTGGGCTGATGGAACTGGGGATTTTTCCTTGCTCGACCTGCACGTTCCTGCTCGACAGCAGTTCACTTCTCTCCCGGGACTTTGTAAGGTGCTGAGCTCAGTCCTACAGGGATGTTTCTTATTTTGAGAAACCACGTACCGCAAAACAGGCGAGCACGTGCCCGGGGAGTGATGGAAGGGCGGGAGCAGCACCTGCCAAAGCTGGATCTGACCACGTCTTGGTGCCGCTGCCCACCAGGATTATCGATGAGGCACAGGAGCAAAGTCTCTCGGCGGTCATGGACAAGCAGCACTTCTGCCTTGTGCCAGCTTATTGTGTAAAGCCCTCGTGTATTAAGGTATTTTACTCTGCATAGTGGCGTGAATAACATTTTTGCTTATATATCCTTGGGGCTGGCTGGTTGAATATTGCGTTGGGGATGATGCAGAGGGCTGAGGTTTCTAAAGGGGGATTGGCAAGTGAAGGCATGGACCTTACTCACCTTGTCCCCTTGAAGAGGGGATGCCATTCAGGTATCCCACAGAGGGGTCCTAGGCTGGGCAATGAC
Source organism: Apaloderma vittatum (assembly GCF_000703405.1). NCBI lineage: Eukaryota > Metazoa > Chordata > Aves > Trogoniformes > Trogonidae > Apaloderma > Apaloderma vittatum. The sequence continues at coordinate 127,313 of NW_009716416.1, forward strand.
TTCATTCAGAAGTGGTTGCAGTGCTGCCCCAGCCTCAGCTGTGGAAAGTTAGCAAAGTCCCAGGGTCCTTTGGAGGGGGTACAAAAAAAAAAAAATTAAGCCATTCTGCTAGCACAGGATTAGTTAGTACAAGGTTAAATCCCACTAACTCAAAAGGCTGGATTGCAGGGTGATAAATGATATGTCTTCCTGTATTGTTTCATAATTAATTGTTTGAATCCAATTGTATTAAGGGGAGGGGAAAAAAACAGGAAGATAAAAGAAGAGGAATGCCCTTTTCCTTCTGTGCACACTGAACTCCATTTGTTGGGAAAGGATTTATAGTTTTCATCATAATTTAATTCTAAAACATATCACTTAATTAAAGGGATTTATTAAAATCCTCTGGCAGTGCCTTTTTACAATTAGCCCAGGACTCAGCTCCTCAATGTCATGGAGAAAATTCATCAATTGATTTGTTTAACTGCACAGGTCTCATCCTCTCCCCTCTCTAACTGATTCTGTGTGAAAGAAAGAAATCTATAGTCAAAAGCTTAAAAATCTCAAAGATAGATCGGTTTGCTGATTTTATCCCTTTTTCTTTTTTTTTTTTCCCCTGCTTCCCCTCCCCCTATCCCTGGGACTGGTTTTACAAGCCTTTGTTAATGAGCTGATTAATATTGATGATAGAGCACTGAGCTGTCAGTTACTGTGGCAGAGACGAGCACAGAGTCTGACTCCAGCGCTCGATGAGCTCTGCTCTGCCAGCAGCGACGGCGACACCAGTTGCCCGGGCTCTGAGGAGGACATGCGAGATGGGTTCATGCTGGGATGCAAACAGTACCTGCCTTTCCTTCAGCAAGCCCTCAGGCTCTGTATGTCATAGAGTCATAGAATGGCCTAGGCTGGAAGGGACCTTAGAGATCATTTTAAACCATGTGCAGCTGACTGAGCTAACCGGCCCCTGAATCCTATCAGCCTGAATTAGCCCCAGTCCCACCAGTTTTCTGGCATTGATTGCTCTATAAGATCTTTTCCCTCCAAATCAGTGGGCTTCTAGGTTCATGTGGGAGAAAGGATCTGTTTGCTAATGGTACAGCTGGAAAACAAGGCTTGGAAATGCTTCTAGGCTTCCTGAAATGCCTCAAGGTTCAGGATACTGGAGGCCAAATGACACCACAAAATGGGTTGTCAAAGAGCATCTTGCCTCTCCGCTGTTTCTCCAGCTCCCAGGCTGGTCTGGGAAAGAGGAGACTTGTTTGGGCCTCGATGGGGACTTGGAAACAGGAGCACAGCAAGCTGCAGGAGCCAGCTCCCTTTTCACCAGCCCTGGCCACTGCCATTTGTCTCCCGAAGAGTTATTCTCCTCCTGTTTGAACTTCTGATAAGATGTATCGAGAAACTAAACCCATAAATCCTCCCATAACCCAAACGGAGAGCTTCGGAGTCTTATTAAAAAACTCATGAATGAGTTCAGACCATCTCTGATGACATTGTGCCTGTAGCCTTTTAAGTCTTCCACTGTGAAATGGGGAAATTCAGCAGCGCGTTTGGCATTGCTCCCTGAGCTAACGGCTCGTGCTGAATACAAATGAGTGCTTAAGGGCTCCATCTCTGGATCCCTGTGTCAGGCGTAAATGCAGTAAATCTCTGGATGTAGCTGTCTATTAGCCCTATTTATTAGATCTGGAAGGACTAGGGGAGAAAGAAGAGAAGAAAAAGCTCACAGAAGGAATGCTTTTTCAGGACTCTTCCTGCATGGTGATGAAATGCTGAACCCAATTCCCAGTTAGACCCACCCCACAGAAAGGGCTCATCTGGTGTGAGAAGATGAGCATAGAAAACCCCTTTCCCTGATGCCTCCTCCCGCAACTTCTGGTTTCAGACCATGGGAGCCCTTTACCTCAGGGTGTCTGCATTTCCCTGTGCTGCTCTAGGCAGATCCCATCGAAGTCCCACCAAACCCGGGTGGGCTGGAGAAGACAATCACGGCTCACAGGGCTTTGCTTTTCAAGACCGAGCAAAAAGCTTGCCACAGCACTTTTCTCCAACAAATGGCTAATTCTTCTTGAATTACTCACCCTCAGAGGCGTGTTTTCCAAAGCTTTCAAATATCCCATCTTTTCTCTTGAGGGAAGGGTGAAGGTTGCTAGTGCAGCGGTGCATTTGCATTACAAAATGCGAGTAAGACGTTGTCCTCAGGCTTATGAAGTGCTGTCAGAGGACTGAATTAAAATACAGTGCCCCAAGTCCCTCTTGGTTTGTATTTAATTAAGGCCTTTCATTCATCATTTATTCCTGCATCCCATCATCTTTGGTAACTTATGAAGAAAGAGAAAAATAAGGCTTTCTTCGGACAAAGATGCTGATAAGTGTTTTCCAAAGGCAACAAGCTCATCTGGTATCTATATCTCTGCTGATGATTTCCTTAACCTGTATGTTTATTTTTTTGGTGGCACAAAGACTCTTTTTAATTTTCCCTTTACTAAAGGGAGTCCTGCTAAGCTTATAAGAAATGGGATGATTCCTTGTTTCCTTCTCCCCTCAATGTTAGTTGCGTGCCGAAGTCTCCTTGCCACTCCTGACATTGGTGCTTGGTGCTTTAGGGGCGATATGTTACTTTTTGGACAAAAATGAAAACTGGTGAGGAAGGCACAACTGTGGAGTCTCTGCGTTAGATCTAGAGTCCTTCAAGTTTGGATATAAAAGTGATCGTGCTCACAAGCCTTGGCGTGGTTTCTTTAAGATTCATTCTGAAAAGACATTTATATTTATCTTCCCATCTTTCTTCTGGTTACCAAAACACACTTTCTTGGCAGGGATAATTAAAAAATGCACACACCTCCCAGGAGCAGAGCTATTCTGAAAGCAGCTGAGGTGCAGCCGAGCATGCCCGCGTCTGCATTTTACCCTTTAAACTTCCTGAGAGTCAAAGAGAATCATTTTCAGACAGTGTTGAATAGATTATACCTCCCTTTTGTTTGCTCGGTGTCTTCCTTTAAGATAATGTGAACATTTTGCTGGCTGTAAAAGTGTGGGGGAGCTGCTTCAGTCCTCTGAGGTGTGAAGAGCAAGTGAGCTCCCATCTCGATGCACCGTGATACCGTGGTGGGGGGCTCAAACCCAGCCGGAGCTGCCCCAGCCTGTGACTGTGGTACCCCAAGCTACCCCAGCCCTGTGTAGGGACTCAGCTTTGTCAGAACACTTTGTCCCTGCACGACTAGATCCCCCTTACTTCACAAAAACTCCGTCCACTCCACTCCTACTCTGCTCTCCTGCTTGTCTCTCTGCCTTCCCCCGAGTGAAGGCTGGCACTCCTGTCGCTCGCTGGGGAAAATTTGGGGATATTTGTCACTGTCAGTGTGGAGGCGGAGGGGTTTTCATAACAACTCGCTACATGTGTTCTTGCACATGATCCAGTTTTTACATAGGCTTAAATCTGGATTGATGATCTGCCCTGTCCTCTGAAGAGCTGTATCATAGCGATGACATTTCGGGAGCTACCTTCAGTATATCACCACGAGTAGACTTGCCCAGCTCTCATCCTTTCTAACGATACATTATTTAAGAAAATTACATCTGAAGTGTGTATGTGACCATCCTTCTGATTCATAGGGTCACGCACCAGGGGCTTTGCTGGAATAAATAAAAGCCTCTGCTTGTGGCTTGTTGGTACAGTTGCCTCCTTTCCAACCTTTCCTGACAGCACTTATCAATTATTTGGGTCCATAGCAGGAGGGAAAGGCTCTGTGCCATGATGCCAGTTGTTGCTGGTGAGCAGCCCAAAGGCTGGTAGCCAAAATCCTGGGTCTCCTTAGTGGTGCCTGCTCTGCTGCTGGCAACAAGTAGGAATTTTCTCCTCTCCTTTGCTATGCATGCTCGTGAGCAGGAGAAAGGCTTTCTCGTCAAGCCCCATCCAGGGCTTCTCCTCCTACATAGTCACCACGGCTCTGCCTCATTGTTAAGGACAGAATAATGGGAGCGAGTGCAAGATGGGAGGAGAGCTTTCTCCCGTGGGCACTGGGAGCAGAAGATGCTCTTCCCTCTCCCTATTTAGCCTCCTCCTGATTCTGTCGGCTCTGCCCTGGCTCCTGTGAAACACAGCTCGGGGAGAGGGAACAGGGGGAGGAGATCGGGGATGCTCGTCGATACTTGTCCAGGATAACTTTTTTGTTTAAAAATTTGAGAGGTGTTTTAGGTCTATGGAGTGCCTGAATTGCCCAAGGGGTGATGACAGTTAGGGAGAGGAAAAACCTGTGTGTCTTCTGGTTCGGTCTGAA
>NW_009716416.1:131602-148275 GCF_000703405.1 Apaloderma vittatum
CTTTCCCTCCTTCTTCGGGAAACACAGTTAACAAGATGAAACGCGAACATTTCGGACCTAGTGTCTGACGCGTCACGTAGTGGTCTAGAATAAATAAGTCTGGAAATACAAACTTCTGGTTCTGCAACGTTGCTTCAAAGCAAAAATCCAAACTGAGAGGGAGTTAACCGAAATTCATGGCTGCTGGGAGACCCTGCTCAGCACAGCCGAGCTGTAGCTTCCAGCTCTGCCCCCCTCCCCGAGCCCCCGCTGCAACCCCCCGGGTTGGTAACTCGGCTGATGGTCTCAGGAGAGGATCAATGAAAAAGCACCATTATTGTTATTTATTATATGCTGTATGGATTTGGTTGCAAGCCTGCGAGACTGAGCTCCCTCTCTATCGCTGCATATTGTCCTCCAGGGCTGGGCTGGGCAAAGCAAAGGGTTTTTATTGCTGCTTGCCTGGATGTACCTGCTCAGAAGATGAATAAAAGCCACTTTTCTCTCGTGCTGTCAGCCAGGCTCCTTTTACCAGCAGGTTTTGCCCATTTTCTTCTGACACTTAATAAGAGCTTTAGAAGGCAGAGGCCTTGTACTGCGTTTTCTGAAATAGGCCCCTGCTTGTAAAGCATTGGTATTAAGGAAGCACTTAAACTAAGGCAGATGTTTACATGAATTTTGGAGCAGAAGCTGCAAAACGCTTCGAGAATACACAGCAAAACTCTGCTCCACAACAGGGCACTTTGGAGAAGTGGTTACATTTCGTTTTGCACTTAAGTTTACAAATACACCAAGTGCCTGCAAGGATGTTATAAAATGCTCCCCTCGTCATTAATCTGCACCGCCATGTAACCACCCGAAAGGCGCCTTTTCTGGGTGGTGAACCGATGTATTTCACTCGTATTGCTTCCCCCTCATTGCTTTTTTTTCTTCTTCTTGGAGCAACCTTCGGCTTATCTGCTGGTATTGGTCAGAGCCAGGTCTCGACACGTGTGCTGTGAGGGAAGCTGGGGTGAGTTTCCAGCCCTGATGGAAAGGCTCAGCTGGAAGGGACAGAGAAATGCTGGGGACAGAGGGAGAAATGAGAAATGCTGGGCAAGAGGAGCAGCAGAGGCATTTGCCTTCCCTCAGCACAGGCTTACTAAGAGTCATTTAATCCTACAGAAGGTGTAATCCCCTTCACACTGTGTATCAGGGATGAAGGAGTTGTGTGGAAAGGATCATTTGTCAGAGGAACACGCACAGGTTCAGCTGCAAGGTGAGCCCCACGCCGGCGCAGAGCAGGGTTAGCTGGATTTTAATTGCACTAAGACTCCGATTGATTTTTTTGTTGACTTTTTTTTTGTAGCTCATTACCCAGCAAGTCATTTTAATTAACACCATCTAATATGGGTTGAGATGTATTTTGCAAATGTCAGCACTCTTTTTTTTCTTTTTTTTTTTTTCCCCTGTAGACCAAATGTGGAAAGTTACAAGAGGACAGAGCTAAATGATTTCAGTTGATTTAGCGGTGGTAAAGCAAGTCGTTAGCAAAGTGCTTTATGAAGCCATAAATGTCCTTTCCAAGTCCTTTATGGGATTCTTGGGGAAAATCTGTTTGTCACTGAAGATTATGCACCGCATCGCTCTTCACGTGACAGGCAAATTGGTTGGGGTAAACACGAGGTTCTTCCCTCCCACCTTCAAGGGGCTGCTCTTCTCAAAAGCAATGGAAAGGCAGATGCAGGGGAAGCACCTGAGCTCAGTGACCCCAAATTCTGCTCAGCTGCTGGGTGCCAGCACAGAGTGAACACCAAGGACCCCTCAAGCGTGAGGTGGTGCCAAAGTAGGAGCAGCAACTCACAGGAGCAAATCCAGCTCTTTGTGAATCAGTTGGGAATTGAGTAAAGTGGCTGATAAAGTCACTGGCAAAGCTCTTAATGATTTCAGTTGTGTCTGATCAAGCCCCAGGAGCAACCTGAGCTGCTCCGAGTTTTGCTTGCAATTAAATCCTCCTCTGCTAAGCCGTAGTGGTACAGGTCTGCACTCCGGTTTCAAGTGGACAGGAGGCATTTAGTGCTTGTCACCTCTTGTGTGAACAGCAGGAAAAACATACTTCCAGTCTGAAGTTCTGATTAACCCATCGAAACCCACAACAAATGTCCCCTGTTGCTGGGGACCGTCAGAAAAAAGGGTTGCCAAGAGAAATGCGGGCTCTGTGTGTGCGTGTGTAGGAGTGAGCAAACCCTAAAAATGCTCCTTCTCCACCCCTATCTCTGACAAAATTGCACAGAATCTCTTTGGTTAGAAGAGACCTTTAAGATCAAGACCAACCACCCTTTCTGTTGGTGTTCAGAGGGGGAAATGAAAAGTATAGAACTGCAGCATCACTGTTAGAAAGCTGATAGACCTAAAAATGGGACGGGTACTCCTTTAACACCACTGCAACACAGCTGCAGATAAAAACCAGTCAAGAGCAAAGAGCTTGATGGAAGCAGTGACCACAGACTGGGCTATTCCTTGTTTAGCTGGGTTTTGGAGGCAATGTACTAAGTGATTTGCTGTTTCCAAACCACTCTCAGAGCTGCCAGATCTAGTCTGATAAATAGCAGTCAAGTTTAGTGTATAAAGTCCACATTCATAAACTAGTGGTTTTGTGTCAAGGATCCTCTTCCTCATTAGAGTGGTTCAACAGACTGTGCCAAACCATTGAAGAATTTGCTGCAATATATATCATGTTTAACAACATGTGCAGAGCTGTATTTTCCAACGGATTTCTCTCAGACACCTCACTGCAGCAGGCACTGCCTTCAGCATTGTTGCTGCTCATCACCCATAGGTGCAAAATGATCTGTAATACTTAATATTTAATATTTATTCAGCAGACAAGATTTAATGCAGACTTAAAGCTCAAGGCTGGGGTTGTTTGGGTTTTTTCCCCTCTCCTTTACATTTGTACAACTTCACGGGCTTCAGTTCAAGCTACATTAGGAACAGATCATTACGTACAGCAGGCGAGGATGTGTGCTTGTAAGGAATGCTGGGGTTTGCAGGCTTCCTTCTGCTCTGTACCAGTGAGCTAAGCCCATAAAGCTCGATCCTACATCATCTCTTTTTATTTATTGCATGTAGATATCCTTTCCATGGAAGGCGGTGGACAAATTCAGCCCTGTGCCTCATGGGGCTAAACTGGGCTGTCACTGGCTGTTGGTGCCAACTGGGGAGCAAGGAGAAAAGGCATCAAGTCACCTCTCAGTCTCACTTCTAAAAGATAGTTTTGCTGACAAAACATGTACCCTGCTCATATCACACATCCCTTTGGACTCTTCTTGACCGGTTCTGCAGTCCCAGGGAGGTGTTTCAGGTTCAGACCGTTCCAGCTGTGCTTTGACCAGATGTTTTTATGGAAATAACCACAGCAGGCTCCAGAGTCCTTTCCCCGCTGGCTCCAATTAATTTAGACCTCATCAATTCATGGCCAAAGATTTCCTGACCGTAAACTGCATTTCAGTTTGGAAGTAGACAAGTAATCATGTCAACAATTAGGATGAAATGCCAGAAATGTGACTGGTTTATGTGCAAGAGCGCCTCAGTCCAAAGGGTGTGTGCCCAGGGGCTAATCGTGTTTATATCCTCCAAGGATCCCCCTCCCACCGGCCTCTTCTCTTACCCTCCAAACCCAAGACACTGGTGTTGGGTATTTGGTTTCCTCATCCCGTTGGCAGCCATCGCTCCCAGCATGTGCTTTTATTTTATCTACGTCTTTGGAGGATACCTCAGCTGCTCGCTGAGGCTCACCAGCGCAAATCCCACGCTGGAGATGAGCCTGACCTACATAGAAGAGCCTCAGCTTTAACCTTCCATTGCCTCTGGACATGTGTGTGTGTTTACACCTACACATTTGTTCCGCGGGTAATCGGAGAGCCGTATCTCCCCAGGAGCTCTCTAGTATGTGTGATAAGAACTTGTGATTTACATTTCTTCCCATTCTTTAGCGTATCTCCCGCACTTCTGTTTACCCAGCAGGTGTGCTCATTTCAGGATGAGAGAAGGAGAAAAAAAGTGTGTCAGGCAGACAGAGACTAAAAATCAGTCCCTATTTAGGAGAAAGGTGTTAATTTCCTTCTAGGAAGAATACTCTGCAAGAGATATAAATGGATCTTTTCTCTGTTTTACTCTGTGGCAATTACTTCTGCGTGGCCAGTAGAAGCGTGCTGATCAATTAATATTTTAGGTTTCCAGTCAGCCTGAGTTAATAGCTCAGCTCAGCATCAGGAGAACATAGCCCAGAAAGGTTTCCTTGCTGGCCTCTGTAACACAGAGCCGATTCCTTTGCAATAAACCCCACTGAATCCCTGCAGCTTGAGTCCCAGAGCTTGTTTGCACAGTGGCTGATGTGGGGTCAGCTTTCACTGCTGATGTGGAAGTTGGGAAGATACTGAGACATGCAGAGAGGAAAGTTCCTTTCTAGTTGGAGGGAGTGTCAGAAGGGAATGATGCTCCAGTGCTAATTTAACCAGGTTTGCCAATTCCCACCATGTCATTGTCAAGAACGTCCAAATTCAGCAATAATGAGCTGTGGTTTACTCTCACTGAGTGCTCTCCGCCTGCTGGAAACGCGTGAGCTCTTGGTTAGGTTGGGTGGGAGGGGAGAGACCCTGTGGGACAGGTGGCAGCCTGGAGGGAGCACCAGCAGCAGCAGAGCTTGTGCACAAAGCGGAGCAGGTGGTACCCAGCTGGCGTGCAGGTGCCCATCCTCTGCGGGTTTGCTTCAGCTCCAGTGTGGCACTGGTGTGGGGCTCCTCAGGAGAGCTCCATCAAGGGAGATGGAGAAGATGTTGGCGAGGACAGACAGTGAGAAAACTGGGAAACTGGAGGAACTTTCTACCAGCATCAGCACTTTGTGAAAGTTGTGGGCGAGACGTGCAAATGAGATTGATTTGTCATTCTACGGGGAGTCGGGTGCGTTCAATTTATTCTTAAGCGTTTCTGTAGCGCTCACGTTAAGCCATGTTGCATCCCTTTGCCCTTAAACTCCAGGAAGGTCAGGTTGGTAAGTTCTTCAGCGCAGGGTGTTTCACTGCAAGCCCACAGGATTCGCAGCTCCAGGGGCTGCATCTGCCCCCTCCCTGAGCTGCAGCGCTCCTGCGGCAGAGCAAATAGCTTGCCTGGAAATCCTTTGATCCTGGACTGGCTCTTAGAGATGGGGCAGCAGGAAAGAGCTCTGACACTATGCTTCCCCAACGTTGCAGGCTTGTATTTCCCCTCCACAATCACGGCTTGTGGGAAGGTGAGCGCGATGCGGGCGGAAACATAGCTCACGGTCAAATCACTCGGGCTCATGATTTGATGTTTCAGACCTGACATCAAGACGTAGGGTACGACCCAGGTCAGCCCCAGCCTTTCCAAAAACTTGTTGATAATGTGCAGCACCCCAAGGTGCACAAGAGGCCCCAAAAGGCACATGTAACAGCTGGATGAGAGCAGGGAGCAGCTTGGAGATCCTGGGGAGGGACAGAGTTAAACCATCCTCCGTTGCAAAAAGCCTCTGCAGCTTTGTCAAAGGCAAGCCTGAGTCAGGTGTGATGAGTAACTTTAATGATTATTAATTACCAGGTCATTACCGAAGAGGCTATATAAGTCTGGGTGGCTGAAAGCAGAAGGTTTTAGGTTTTTCTGTGCTTCTACATTAGTGCAAGAATTTTGGTCCTTGCTTTTTGAGGCCGTGGTTGTTGCTGACATGTTTCATTCTTTGCCTGGCTTTTAGATGTGGCTGCTATTTCTCTGAGGTGTTCAGGATTCAACTTCTCTCTTTGTATACAGCCTCATTTTCTAGGCATCAAGGCGAGGTGGATCTCCAGTGGCTGAATGTGTGCCCTTGGGGCACCTTCCCTAAAATATTGAGAACTGCAGGAGGGAGTTAGGGCAGGGGCAAGGGGCGACTGTTGCTGTCTGCAGCCGCTCTCTTCCCCGACCTACCTACTAGATACGAACTGAAACACAAATCTTGCTTCTGCCTGCATAGCCCTCTGTTTCTATCACTTTCATTTCTGTGCGTGCTTTCAGCAGAACGACGTAACTGCAGCTCAGATCTAGCAAAAAACTGGGGTGATTTCAGGTGTCCCTGTGAGCGCTTGTGGTCGCCACAATCTCAGGGACTTGTTGACAAGATTGCCTTCCCCCCCACCCCGCTTTTGGAAAAAAACATTTTTCCGTTGTGCAAAAATCACAATCTTGACTCATTCTGCAATACTTCCTCCTGTTTCTTCCATCTGCTTCTGCTCAGACGGTTGGAGCTGGCAGTGCTGCCTCCCCCTTGGCTGGCGTGCTCACCTCCGTGCCGCAGCGCCGAGCATCCTCCTGCGCTGCAGAAGAGGCCCCTGCCTGCTATATCAAAAAAAAAAAGGTACCCGCCATCTTCAGGGAGTTTTACGTTCGGATATGTGCACAGTCCCGCGTGGCTTCAGTCAGTGGATCTGGTGCTTGGTTTGAGTTTTATGACCCAGGTCATGACATCCTGCCAGCCTGGTTTCAGCTGGAGTCCTGTCGTGCTCCTTGGCAGGGGTGAGGGCTCAGCTGCTGACTCCATCGGGCTGGCCAGGCTGTTAAAATGAGCTGAGTCCTTCAGGGTTTGCAGGGACGGGCGCTGATGGGAAGGGGTGGCCACTGGTGGATCAGGAGAGCAGCAGAGGCTTCTCCTGCCAGGCTTTGGTCTTGTGCACCTCCAGCGGTTGTTCCCTGCTGAGAAGCAGCTGGGAGTGAAATTCAGATTATGGCAGCAATGAAGCTGTGCCTTGACAGTACAGTAACTTCTGGGAAGTGCAGGCTGCCAGAAACACCGAGTACTGCTGTCCTACCTCTCAGCAATACTCTGAACTGGGAGCAGGGGAAACTTGCAATTGTGTGGAAAAAATCAGATTTAGGAAATCTTTCTTGGATTCCTTTCTCTTTTCTTCCTTTCTTTGTTTCTGAGCCATTAGCTGACGCATGATCTTTCCTACCTTTGCTCTGGCACTCTAAAGGCTAGCAAGAAAAGCTTTTTTAAAAGTAAAAAGTGTGATTCCCAGGTAACCACCTAGCCTTGAAACTGTGGGTTTAAGAAAAACACTGAATACCTTATGGCTCATGATTAAAACATCGACAATGATCAAAGTAGCTCCAGGCAAATTATTTAACCTTGAAGAAAGGAAGGTTCAGGATAGGCATTAAGGAAAACTCCAGATATAAGGATGGGCACGTGCTGGAAGGGAGGGGTGGCCAGAGACAGATCAGGCATCATCTGCCTGGGGCAGGTGACAATTCACAGCTCTCTCACCTCCTTCTTTACAAGGTCTGGGACTGCCTTTTGCCCTGGGTATGCAAGATGAGGGGTCAGAGTGGGTTTACTGAGAGACAATTAGAACGAAGAGCTGGCTGTCCTCCAAAGAAAAACCAAGTCAAGAGACCTGGCTGAAAAATTCAGCTGAGCCACAGGAGCCCCAAAGTTGAGCTTTGAGGTGTGACAATGCCGTTGTCTGCTCTCTGTGCCAGAGAAACCTGTGGGCTCCTCACAGGAGGAGGTGGTGGCATCGTGATCCTGCCTCCAACAAGTGCCCCGGGAACTGGTTCTCCCCATATCCACCACCAAAGCCCTGGATCCAACCATTCCTCTCCAGCTGATGCGCAAAGCCAGTGGGAACGCAATAAATTGAGTTAAAATTTTCCCTAATGAAGCCCAGCATCCCTGCATTGGCAGCTGTGTTGCCCTTTTCACACATTCAACCTCATACCCTGTTGGTACTTTGCTGTAAAAATCCAAGAAAAAGCAAAAGAGGGGCCAGTCCCTAAGGCCTGAGCTTGATTTAATACTAATCGCCGCAAACATCCAAACTGTGGCTGGAGCTGGCTTTAATTAAAATGACAAAATAAGGGAGCCATGGGGATGAATTACTGAAGGAAAATGTTATATAAAAATTCCCTACAGCAAGTTTAATTAAAAAAAAAGCAATGCATCAGGCAGGAAGGGCCTCTTCTTTGTGCCAGAGCAGGAGGGACAGGGCTGGCACGGGCACTGACAGTGGCATCCCGGTAAGACCACGTCACCCAAACAGTTGCCTTCTCCAGAAATCCCTCCAGTGCATCCGCTTGGCTGGCTTTGCTGCAGTTTTTCCCCCTCGCTGCCCTTTGTTATTTGTATAAATTAACATATCCTCAGGCTCAAACATCCGAGATGCTATGTTTGGTTGCAAAAGGAGGAAAAAACGCAGTGAGTGGTGCCTCTCTCTCTCCATGCACTGTCCTTCCAGCACTGAGCACCTGCCCACGGGTGTCCTTTGGGAGAGGAATGGGTGGCAGAGTCTGCCCCTTCCAGCAGCTGTGGACATGGGACACTCTGCTCAGGCTGGTGGCAACGGCCTTGCTGTCCCTTTTGCTTTGCACGTGTGTGTTGTTTAAGAGCTGAATGATAGAGGCAGGACTTTAATTCTGGGCATACCCTGGGTCTGGATTTGCTGGGGGTTGAGGTGATGTGACGGGTTTCTTGCTTTTCCTCCTGCCCCTGAGCACTGAGCAGTGCTGGCAGATGGCCTCGCAGGGAGCTAAGGGTTGCTCGTGACCTACACTTGGTCCCTCTGTGTCCCCGTGCAAGCACTTACCTGTTAGTGCTGACTGCCCGGGTAGTAACAAGGCATCTGCAGACAGCTGGTTGGCAAGAAATCATGGTAGGAAAGCACACGGAAGAAATTAGAAGGAGCTGCTTGGACTATGTCAGTGTGTCCGTGGTGACTGGAGCCCTGCTGAGGGGCTGTCAGCCCCGCTCCTGCACAGAACCTTCTGGTGTCCCAGTAGGAAGAACTTTTCATGGCTAGTGCATGCTGGGGATGCCACCCGAGCCTCCTGCCCTGCCTTTCCCTCCTGGAGTACCAATGTGAGCCTAAACCATCAGAAAAAAAGTACTTGGCAAACACACAGGAGGATTTAAAAGCAGTTTTCTTCATCCCATCAGACATTTACTTACTTTCTGTGTCACCTACAAGCTCCACAGCTGGGCTCTCTACATGAGAAGGTGCTGGGTGAAAGTTGTTGGGGTCTAGTAGAGCCTTTGTTTTCTCTACTTGATGGCAGAGCCCTACTGCTTCTTTCCAAGGCTATTTTTGGATTCCTTTTTAGAGTGTCTCTGGATAAATAATTCTTGACCTGCAGTTTGACACACACGTTCAGCTGAACTGCAGTGCGTGATCTCTCCAGCTCTCCAGAGATGCCTGCTCTTCCTCTCCTATTAAAAATAATACTCACACCCAGCATTTGCTTCTTGCCCACCTCTGAACTCCCAGGATCATTTGGGCCTGCATTAAACAAGACCAAGTACAACCCATCTTCTGATCTCCTTGGTTTGGCAACCAGAGCACGTGCCCACCAGCCCTGCTCGTGTAGAGTTTCTCACTAAGCCCTAACACCCTTTGATGTTTATTGATTGTTAATTCCCATCCAAGGTGGTAGTGAAAGAGCTTTGTCCAGTGCTTGGGTTAAAGGAAACTTTGGCACGAGTCCATCAGTGTGTCAGGTGGCACCAGGCTTCTCATGTCTTTTGTCCCACGCCAAAGAATTAAATCATCCTCTGAGTCAATACATGCGTGTCTGTGCGGATTGCCATGCCTGCAGATAACTGTGCAACCATGGTTACTGTCTTTTAGGTGCTAGGATATTTGGGGCAGGCTGTAATTTTGGCTCTGTGGCTGCACTTCAAAAGACGAAGGGGAATCTGTTAGAAAAGGCTCTGTTCCTCTGGGCTTTTGGAAGATGGAAAGTGTCAGGCTCTTATGGTGGTTATGGCATAAGGACATGCAGCAGCATATTTGTGCTTCAGCATCATAAACGGTTTTATCTATTACCCTTAGAAAGAAAAGGAAAAACAAAAAAAGGAGAGAGAGAGAGGACTTTTACTGTTGGCCAGAGTGAAGAATTACCCCTGAGTGACTCGTTTGGGTCCAGATGGACCATTCCCTGCTCCTGGGCTGGGCATGGCTTAGTCACGATTAGGGCTCGTTTTGCACGGAGGGTAAAGCAAACTGCTCGCCGAGCTGGTGGGAGCAGTGAATTCTGTGCCACTAGTTGATTTACCACTGAAACAGGGATGCTGAGCTGGGTCGATAAAGAAGCCAGACTCCAAAATGGAATTAAATAATTATTCTCACTTTCTTTGACTTCAGGAGGATCCTATTAGAGAAAAGAGCCTGGATTACTGGCTGGCTGACATTTTCCTCTGAGCCTGTCTCCAGATTGGATTTAGCCCTTTTATCTCCTAATCCCCAGAGCTTTTTAATGTAGAAAGTAATGGCATCCAAAGGCAAATTTAATTTTGACAAGTAATCTGACTTCCCTGCCTTTTCTGGAGTGGTGTTTTAATCCTGTTTGCGGTCTGAAGCTGCATTATGTGGATGTATTTAAAATCCTTGCTCCTGTAGAATCTTTCGAAGACAGAGAAAAATAAGACAAACTGCAAGTTTGAAAGGAAGAAATAGTTTCTTACCAAACATTTCAAAACCTTTCATTGCTGCTGGTTCTCTTAACCCCTTCACTACATAGCAGCTTGGACTTTGTGCTTCCTTTCTTTTGCTCCATTGCAAGGGTTAGAATCACCCAAGGACTGGAAATTCCAGGTTTTCAATTCTTCTCCCTGTGTTGGCAGGTCTGGACCATGCGTGCAGGGGAGCCAGGACCCCCAACCTGGGGTGATGTCCCTCTGCCACCAACACGCTCCAGGGTGGAGGCTGCTGCCTGCCAGGGGTTTGGCAATAGGCATCAACCATGGCAAACAAAACTTAAAATCAGCTCACAGGGAAAGGGTAGGGCAATGGAGCTTCAAAGCCACTAATCTCTGTAGAGAAAATAGAAATTTATGTTGTTATTACATTTCTCCAACTCCAGGCCCCAGAGAACCACATCTAGATGAGGATCAGTTGAACTGATTGCCGGCTATTTCCGACACAGCAACAAGTGCTGTCGCCCTTATTCATACCAGCCCAGGGCTTGCTATTTCCCTGAAAATATCAATTGCAAATAGGGTCTTCTCGTCCTGAGAAAGTCTGTGCTTATTGACTAGGGACTGTTTCCACAAAAAGCCATAAAATGCAGAATGTCCCTGTCACTCAGCAGCAACTCAGCTGATGGTTCATTATTCCGGCACGTAAATACCTGACTCCTGCAGAAGAAAAATGCGCAGCTTGAGGCATTGATGGCATCTCACTATTAAATAAATAATAATAAAAAAAAGTATATCTGCCTCATTCTAGCTCAGTTTAAAAAAAAACAAAAACCACAACACCTCAGCAAAAGAAGGGATTATGTATTTGCAAATGTCAGCCTCAAAATAGGAAGAAAATCGTGGAGCAGCGCCATGGGGCTGGTGGAGGTGGAAATGGATGGGTTTTATGCGTCGTGGCGCTGCTGGTCCGAGGGAAGCTAAGTGAAACAAATGGGGGCTTCGCTGTGGATGCATCGCTGATGAAGCCAATTAGGGTAAGTCGAGTCACGTCCCACCTGCCGACGTGCTCCATCAGGCTCCAGACCGGGGTGGCTCGCTCGCTGTAGGGCAGTGGTGTACCAGCAGCGTTAGTTAATCGAGGGGCAAAACAGTGAAACCACTTTTATTTTTTTTTTGGCCATTCCTGTGTTTTCTTTCCCCCTCCTTCCTAAAGCACCAATTCGTCTCACTCAGGATCTGTCATGGGAAAGGGATGATGATTTAGAGGATCAGCACCGCTCCAGGGATGCAGTAGCGGGCTGGCTTCGTTTGGAGCTAGAGAGAAACTTTTGGGCAGGGGTTTTATTTGCGGCCCCTTTTTCTTGCCTGTCACTGAGCTCTCTGAAGTAAACAGCACGTTTCCAACCTCTTTTTTGGGCTGTGGACAACTACACCTTGGCGATGCGTCTACCTGCGTTCCCACCTAATCACCAACACGAATTGCACAACCCTGGCATGGACATAGACTGGAGAGTCATCCTGGTTTTGGCTGGGATAAAATTAATATTTCTGCCTAGTAGCTGGTATGGTGCTGTATTTTTGGTTTAGTGTGAGAATAATGTAGATAAAACATTGTTTTTTCTGAGTAGCGCTTATCCCGAGTCAAAGACTTTTCAGCTTCTTGTGACCTGACAGCAAGAAGGCTGGAGGGGCAGCAGAAATAGGGAGAGGACACAGCCAGGACCAAAAACTGACCCAAAATATTGCACAAAGAAATATTCCATACCATAGGAAGTCATGCCCAGTATGTAAACTGGGGGAAGCTGGCTGGGAGGGGCAGATATCTGCTTGGGAACGGAATGGGCATCAGTCGGCATGTTGTGAGCAATTGCCTTGTTGATCGCTAGGTTTGTATATTCTAATTCTTTTATCAGTAATATTATAATTTTACTATTATTGTAATTATTATTATTTTCTTCCCTTTCTGTCCTATTAAACTACCTTTATCTCAGCTGATGAGTTTTATTTTTTTTCTAGTTCTCTCCTACTAGGTGTGGGGAGTGAGCGAGCAGCTGCGTGGTGCTTAGTTGCCAGCTGAGGTTAAACCATGATGAGCATCTCCTCGTGCGGTGGATGACTGGAAGATCATGTTAAAGGACTCAATGCTTTGCAGCCCTCCCTGATGGCAGCTGCAACCACCTGAAACCTGATGTCCAGCCCACATCTCCATCATGGGCCAGGAAGTTTGAGTCTGTCACTGCTCTAATGCTTGGTCTCTTTAGTCCCCTCAAAGGGGAGGAATTTGCAGAAGCTGTGCCCACAATGTGGAGATGCTCCAGAAGAGGAAACGCACAGGCAATCGCGGCCAGACGAGCCAAAATTGGCAACAAGGCAGATAACCCCTCCCCAGCCACCTCGATCTATCAGCTTCCACCCTGGCTAGTGAAGGACCAGCTCTGCTGTCAGAGCAGGGCTCAGGCTGCTGTTGTGCAGGATATTTCCCAGTAGCCACCCAGTGCGTGCACATTTGTGCTAATAACGGCAACGAGCGCTGGAAACAGGTGTCTTCAGGAAACAAAGATCTGATCAGCCCAAGCACCATGTCAGCTTCATTTCTTGCACAAGGCAGATTACTTGGGCATGAAATATTGTCACTCTTCACCCCGTGGATGACTGATTCCAGATTTGACCTAGTGCAAGCCGGTGTAAGTAAGCACATCTCCTCCGTAGCTCTGGTAAATGATCTAAGCGATCTAACACTGAGCATAAGAGAAGGGAAAATACTGTCTCAGTGCTGTTGGATGAGCTTAGTGTATTTTTCTTCTGGTATTTGGCAGGGTATCTTGGATGAGGATGGCGACAGGTGTGTCCATCGAGGCACCGATGACGTGCAGTTCTGTAGTGGGTGAGACATTACCTACTCTCTCACGTGCAGCACGTTGGGATGATTCACTGCAATTCTGAGCCCCTTTTGTCACCAGCTGGTCCAACCCACAGCCTTTAAAGACTTGTTCTCCAAAGCTTTTCAAGAGCATTTCAGTCCAGCAAACTCAGATCCAGAATGTGTTCATGCCTGGAGGTTAGTGCAGGTTCCTGCTTCAGCACAGAACTTGCTTTAAGTGGGACCCCAAGGGAAGCGGGGTGCGAGAGGGACATCTGCATAACTGCAAAAAGTCAATCCTTTTCTTTTTGTTAGCTGTGTTTAAAACCTGAAATATTTAAAGCTAATTTTAGAATGAAACCCGTATTTATTTTTTTCGTCATAGATGAGAGTCGTTAAGAACTATTTATCTCTGATGTCACCTGGTGTCAAAACACAAGGCTGCCGTTGGCAACTGTAACCCAAGCCAAACTGCAAGCGGGAACATAGTGAGGAGTTTAGTAAGGATGGCTTAGAAAAATGATAGCTACAATAACAATTCTGTCTTATACCATCCTGGCTTGTATTTTCAGGAAAGAAGAGAACTGAAGCTGTATTAGGATTTCAAACCATCTGCATCAAATAGAGATTTCTACTGGACAGGTGAGTGCCAAGCTTCTAGAGAGGAAATACAATGGAAATCAACTCTCCTTAATAAAATGGATAAGAAACTGAAACTTTTTGCAGGTGACATGAATTAGCAGGGAAAACCAGAGTATAAAAATCCCCAAATGACTCCCCATAGAGTAACTGTTTAACATTGGGTACGTATGTATCAGCAGCGGATGCCTGTCTTAGGGCAGGGCAAGTAGTTTCCTGGTCAGATGATGTTTTCTGCTCCAGTTTAAATATATTACACCTCCCTGGCTGTTAAATAGCACATCCACAACAGATCAGCCCCTTGGCTAGTGCTCGTAAACACTCAGCCCTGATGCCTGGGATGGAAAGGGGTTTATCCAGCCAAGCAGGGATGAAATGGCAAACCCAGCCAATCTGTCCTCAAAGCAGGGCTGTGTCGTGGGCTGGGAAACAGGGAGGATGTCAGCTCTTGGGACAGATGGAGAGGAAAGGGAGACAGCCAGAAAAAAATGGTACAATTGCAGCCAAGCAGTATGTCCAGTTACCCAGTTCCTCCCTCTTTTCTCCTTTAATATTAAACTAATAGCAGCACATTGTGCGGAACTGAGAAAACTCTCTCAGGACTGGGCTTTTATCATGTGCAGACTGACGGGTGACTGTCAAACCAAGAAACATGGCTGTCGATTTGGGAGTCAGTGACAGACGGTAGAGTCTGATCCCTGTATCCAGCACTGCAGGGAAAGCTTAAAGGAGGAGAGAAGTAACCTGTCTGTCTCTACCTTTTGCTTTTTCTTTTTAAATAACTAAAAATATTCACATTCATCTTAGCTTTCTGTAAATGCCTTTAAAGGCATGCTGAGTTTGGGCTTTACAAATTTCCACAGAATCTCTTGGGAGCAGCAAGAACCTCTAAAGCAGCAATATTTGGATGGGAAACTTATGTCCTCCAAGCTGGCAAGTTGCAACACTGACCCAGATTTTCTTGTAGCTGCAAAGCTCTCAGCATGAAGGGTATAAAGCCCCTTCTGCCTTCCACTCCTTCTCCCCTCCATTATTTAACAACTGGCTATGATTTACATGGTTCATTAATGCAATGGTAACACTGACACACACATTCCCAAACAAGCCAGAAGGTTTATATTTGACCTGAGCCCTCTGCTCACTGCAGATGCCCCAGAGGATTTGGAGAACAGTGATTTGAAGTGATTGCATTGGGTAAGGACATTATGCAGTGCAAATACAATTGGATGCAAGCATTTAATTTTTAAAAACCATGGCTATTGGAGTGCCTTCGAGCCAGAGAAAACAACAGTTTAACTCCCTTCATGGTCTTGGCTCTTTCTTCTCCCCGAGGACAGAAAAGGGAAGCAGGACCAGTTTCAAATTTGGAGAGGTTTCTTCAAGTGGCTTGGCTGGGATTGCTCCTTTCTCCCCCTGGGTCCCACCGTGGGGGCCTGACCCCCCAGGCAGGGTGGCAGCAGAGGTCTGGGGTGACCCCGTGCCCCTCGCTCCTCTCCCCAGGCAGCCCAAACAAGCCCTCATGCTCCCAGATGCCTTTCCAACAGCGAGCAGACCAGGTCCAGGGACAAACTATAAAGGTGATTATTTGTCGCCCCTTGGGTTGGATTTTTATTGCTCCATTTTGGTTATTGTGAAGTGAGGGGAAGCAAAGGAGAGGGTTTAAAATGATGATTGCTCAATAAATGGCAACATCTGTTAATGCGCCCGGTGCCTACAAACAGCTGCTAGTCAAACACCCATAAAGTTTTGCTTTGATGAGGTATATAACCTTCCCCCCTCCTCCAAATTGCTTAACTCCATCGGCTCCTTGCCCTTTCCCAGGCAGGTGCCAAAAACCCTGGGAGCTGGAGATTGAAAGCACGAGCCCCGGGGCAGCAGGAGCGGACGGCGGGTTCCTCAGGGACTGTGTTATTCCCTGAGCTCTCCTCCTGCCGTGGAGACCCTCAGGCTCAGAGATGAGGATAGAGTGAAAGAAATCGCCTGGAAAGACAACTGGGATGGGAGACGAGATTGCTGAATGCACGAGGAATAAAGCAGCGAGGCCCTGCCCAAATTCTCATGTGTGAAAAATTCCCCAGTGTGTGCCCCCTTGAATGGCTCCGAGAAAATATTTCCCTCTGCAAAGTTTATTAAAGAAGCTCCCAGAAGCAAAAGGAGAGTGACTGATCCTTTAGGATAAATAGCTCTAGTTCCACCTATTCAAACATTTTCTGTGCCTTTTTTAGTGCCAGATGAGGGCTGGACCCCAGTAATTTTAACCCACGGAAGCCAGGACACGATTGTGCCCATCCCACGCCCACTCTCAATCCTTCCTAGGCTCTTTAAGGCCTTCTGAGATCTGCACAGCTCTTCCCATCTGAACGTCTCCCAACTATTTACACACAAAAATAATTATTTCAGTTTCTCTTTCTGGTTTCCCAGGCTCCAGGAACCATTGCTGGCTGACTTGGCAGGCGGGAGAGTTTCCTGGGGAAGAAAGGCGAACCAGCAGCCTTGCCTCTGTGCCAGCTCCATCCCCAGGAACTCTGGCACCATCTGTATTTGAGTGGAGGAGAGAGATTTTAAGGATATTTCCTTGGGTTTGCAAAGAGCAATGGTCAGGTCAAGAAAGACCCAAGTTAAAGGCTCCCTTGCTCAAACGCTGAACACCCACCAGTACCTATTGCTTATGT
Source organism: Apaloderma vittatum (assembly GCF_000703405.1). Taxonomy (NCBI): domain Eukaryota; kingdom Metazoa; phylum Chordata; class Aves; order Trogoniformes; family Trogonidae; genus Apaloderma; species Apaloderma vittatum. The sequence continues at coordinate 148,194 of NW_009716416.1, forward strand.
GTGAAGGGACACATGGTCGGGGTCTGGGGTAGCAAAAGACCTCTCTGATCCAGTGTCTCTACAAGGAACTGAGGTGGAAAGA